>NW_009628621.1:0-46503 GCF_000690535.1 Cariama cristata
CCGCCTTCATTACCTGGACAAAATGCTGGGAAGTTGAATATTATGTTAACTGCAATTACCAATTTTTCTCAAAGCACTTGTTATTTGAACTCTGTTAATTATAGCTGAAATCATTGTAACCACAGTTCTCCCAAGGGCCTTGCTTTTTTGCCTTCTCTTGCTCCGATCTCATCGTGACAGCTCGGACAGAGGAAGCATTCTGTAGCATCCTTTCAAGCTGCTGCCTCTGCTCTTATCTCCTACTGTTCCAAGGGCAGCCTTACCAGGCTTCCCCAGCAACACAAGTGAGAATGTTTCTTTGTTCAGAGAATGTTCAGGCTTTCTATTTGCTTCAGATTCCTCTTCCCCAATCTTACTAAGTCTTCAGATGATCCATTTTGTTTTCTTCATTACAGATTTCAGACCCTTGGGTCTATTGTCCCAAACGAAGACCAGTCACAAAGGTCTCTATGCAAACAAATCCTAAAACGCAAATCCTGTCCCTAACTGGGATAAATTAAGAGGAATTAAGAGTGAAGTACTATGGATCTAGGCCAAAGTGGCTTTCGTTTTCCACTTGAGATTTTAAGAACTCAGTTCTGCCTATTGGTTCTCTATGGCTATATCAGCAAAAACCAGGGTGAGGTTGCCCTGAGATAAAAATCTGTTCTGCAGACAGGGGACTGAGCACAAAAATTCCTGTAAATGCTCTATTTCCTACACCCTGCTTATAGCCATGTGGGCACTGGGGTAGTTTAATTCGTTCTGCAGGTGACTATGTTTAACCATGCATGACCCAACGGAGTCATGTGCTCATTCTGCCTTACGCTTTTTTTGCACATGGATCACCCCAAAAGCTTTCTTCATGCTGCCATCCTTATGAAGCTTGTCTGACAAAAGAAGGCGCTTTTTTTGATACCGTTGCACAGCCCAATTAAACAAGCTCAAGCAAGATATGATTTACTGAATAGCACCACGCTACCACAGAACAACTCTAGCCAAGTGCTGATGACTTTAAGTAAGTGAATACAAATAAAGTTTCCTGAATAGAAATATTCAGTGATTTTTTGTGCATTTCATTTACTTTAACTATTACATGCAAAATATTTAAGATAAAAATATTTAGGCTAAAATACATTGTAACATAACTGATTATTGAAACAGTCTTTTTATGGTTCAGACTTACAAACCATTGAGAACCCTAAACATAACCTTGTGCGTGCTTAAATGAAGTGATCCTTCTTGAATCACTAGCTGAACCACTTAAGTGATGGTTCGCTCTTTTTCACATTCCTGTTTTACCCATATTTCTACTCCACGATCAGCACTTGACCTTCGTGCATTTGCTGTCTGACTGCAGAGCAGTGTTAAATTGAATAGAGAAGGATCTGGGTATCTGGTGTTGATTAAAAGTATCTGTATGCAACAATTAGTACTTGGCTCTTTTCAGCATTTGGTCATTCCATCATGGCAGGAGATGCTGCCTACGGTGCAGTTCAGATGCTAATACATACGCATCGTGTGCCATTTCAGTCGCATTTATACAGGACACTTTGTGGGACGCGTGGGTAAGACGCAAGAGTTTGGGGAGACCTGTGTCCTTGCAGTTGCAGAATGGATGGGATACCTTAGGCTGTCTCAAATTGCATAAAGGTGACTGAATCCTTCCCTGTCTACCTTACAGGCCCGTTCACCATCCACAATTTCCCCCTAGTCAAGAACTAGACATTTAAGCTGGTTCTCCTGTTCATATTTTAGTAATACTTTGCTAGCTTTAAAAATAGACTTGTTTAAACCTTCTTTTAGTGGAGACTTTAAAGCCCGTCACCACCTATCTCTTCAAGGAAAAGGTTGTGCACAATAAACGAGAGCAGTGGTTTGGGGTTTTTTTTTTGTTTGGTTTGTTTCTGAGACACATGAGCTAGAATATGCTGGAAAAGACATCAGTCATTTCTGGAGCTTTAGTCGCAATGTGAGCACTATGACACCAGCACCAGTGTCGTCACTGCAAAGCACTACATAGTCAGTACAGAGCTCAGGACACAAATTACACACAGCCCATATCTGGCAAACTTCGGCACTTCTGATGAAGTTCCAAATTTACAAAAACACAATACCAGTGAGTCCTTTGGTGGTACCTGGCACCCTTCACATACCGTTATTTTTAAAACATCTGTTTCAAAGGTTACCACAAGTGACTAGGGCTGAGACTGCTCACACTAGGTCAGGCCAAAGTTCCCCCTACCCCAGTACCCAGGCTCCACTGGGGGTAACTAGGAGGTACAGAGGTCAAAACGGCCTCAGAAGCTATGCTTGTTCTGAGATTAAGAAGATATCGCAGTGCACGTCAGGGCATGCAGGTGCTTGCTTGACCCTGCTCTCTATTCAAGCTTGTGAAATTCTCCTTTTCCCGTAGCATTTAAATCTGAGATGATACTCTGGTTTAGCTCTTCCTCTGTTATTTTCTATAGGGTGAATCAATACAAGGACGACCATATTAATAAACCATGAATCTATAACCCATTGAAAGAATTCTTCCTACAGATTTCATCAAACTGTTACATTTACTGTGTATAGACAAAGTCTTCAGAGGGGTCTTGATGTGAACTAAAGTCCTTTAAAAGAGAACCCCACGTGTGCACCAAATCTGCTCCCTCTGGGCATCTTTGAGCCACGTACATGGAGGGGCTGTGCAGTCACAGGCACCAGCCTAAATCTACTCTGAAGTAAAGCTCCAAAACATAAACACTGTTAAAATTCAGGCCTCAACAGAAACCAGGTCAGTCTATCGGACTGCTGATACTGCACCAAATTGTTTGTTAAGGTAGAGATACTCACTGCCTCCAACCTCCTAGTCTCAGTTTATAAGTACCAGTATGAAAGTGATTTTCAGCTTCTTAAATCTCAGAATTCCCCACACTGGAAGGAAAACATTAGGATCGCATATGTTGTATCTAGCTTTCAGCTGTCAGTATTATTAAACCTTTCAGGGGCACAAATACAGCTTTATAGTCGAGACAAAAAACCAAAGCAGATAAATGGGACTCTTGATGGCAAGTTGTATGCTAATAGGAAACCAAAAGATGATTTATGAGTTGAAGTCCTTCCCAACCACCTTTCAGATTACTGAATTCACTCTCCATTTTTCAACTTCGATTTGAGCACAAAACACAGTATAATTGCGTGGAGGCTAGCAAAGTTGTACTGGAACAGAACAATAGCTGCAGATACGGTATCTATAATGGAAAACGGGTAACGGTAAAACTGATACATAGGAGACGCAAGGGCACTTGACAAATTCAAGAAAGCCAGCAGTTAAAAAACCTACGTATGAACTGATCTATGCAGTTTTGAGAGAAAAAAGGAATTAACATTTCTTCTAGAATGTGTAATGTTCTTCCATGGGGAAAGGATGGAAAATGTAGTCATTTAAAGTATTATCAGATCATTGGAGAAGATGATTTTTCTCTATAGGAGAAAGCATTGGCAAGAATGGCGGATTACAGGATCTAATAATTCTTTTTTAATTCTCGAATTCCTATAATCATATCATGACGAGGAAGTTATGGAAACACGGGTTACCGACTTGCTGAGTGGCATGGTGTAGCTAATAATTCTTTTTTAATTCTCTAATTCCTATAATCATATCATGATGAGGAAGATATGGAAACACAGGTTACCGACTTGCTGAGTGGCATGGTGTATTCCAGTAATAGCTATAGGGCATTCTCCTTTATAAAATTAATTAAGCTGTCTTAAACCTAAAGTGATTTATTTCAGGAAAAGGCATATGGTATCTTGTGAAAGAAATCCATATAGATGCTGGAGGAGCTGCAGTTGTGAACAATTATATCCAGTTTAAAATAGAACATCAATATCCTGTGGACGCTCGCTGATAGCATGAAGAGGCTTGCGTTCCCATCGTTTTGGCTGGTGCCACTTCACAGGGCAATAGAGCAGGAGACATTGCAAGAGGATCTTCACATCCCGGGAGGAAAAAAGATCGATATAAAAGTGACGGAGCAAAAGGTCACCAAGTAGCAGCAGTTATACAATGGCTTTTGAATCTTAAATAGCAACATGAAGGAGAAAAAAACAGGCCATTGCGGTCCTCAGTCTCAGATTCCATCAGTAACGGAGAAACAGAGTGGGTTAGTAAAACTGAAAAAATGAACAGCAGTTTTCTTGGCAACATTAAAGTTGACTTAAATGATATCAATGCAAAGATGTTTGCTTGTTTATTTTGCTTGTGCTCTGGAGAAAATGTTCAGAAGCAATTCAACCTGATGTTAAGAATTTGCAATTTAAGACTTACTGTGTAATGTCGCCAGTGATAAATGGGTTTATCTATACCCCGAACATGTTAAAGCTTGGAAATATTTTTCCAATTTTTTTTCTTAGAAGAACTCTTTATTTATCTTTCTCCCTTTCCTTTTGCTTTCTGTTTTAGACCAGTTCTTATTCTGTACTTGGAAAAAAGAGAGTGTTATAAGGTCCTTTAAAGACAAAAGCTGGAGTCGATTATCATAAAAGTGGCCACCACTTCAAAGACACTAATCTGCAATCACATCTGGTCTCAGCTATGAGCCCGTAATGAAATGAAGTATTAATCTCCTTTATTTGTATAAATGAAATTTGCAAAAATCATAGCTGTTGGTTTATATCTTTCTGTAAAACATAAAGTTGAATAAATGGAATGAATTTCCTATTGAATTTCCTATCTGTATTGCTGTACTAGGTAAGAAAGAACATTTTACCCATATGTTAATGACTTGCTAATTGTTTAAGGAAGAGAGAGAAGATGTCCACACCAATCCTGTCTAAAGGACATTAGCATTTAAAGAGAAATAAAAGTAATGGGCAGTCCAGGAAGGAAACTTCTTCCTGGTAAACTGGTTGTCAATATTTTCAAGGACAAGAAGAGATTTTGAAGTTAAATAAAAACCTAAGTAAAGGCATAGGTATGGAAGTTAGCATTCTCTTCTGTCCAAAAGATCCTCCTCATTCATACAGCCTGAAGAGGTGTGGCTGGCAGGGGGAACAAGCCCCTGACCGTGCAGGGCCGGTGTCTGCAGCTCGGTACTAGGCCTAGGGAGAACCCACCTAGCTTCACAGAGATTTGAGTCTGAAATAGTCCAAACACTTTCTTTTCTGACACTTCTGTCTTTATAACCTTTGCTGTTTATTTTTTTGGTTTGTAAACGAATTTGTTTTCCTAATGGCACGGCTTTTATTTAGAATAATTTCAAGATATATACCTGTGGGATATTGTATACTTCATTCCTACGGCACATCAATTTTCTGCAGAGAATTCACAGCATATTTTTGCACAGATGAGTTTGAGACTCGGTACTGCGCTGTCTAAATGGATCAAACATGAACTGGCAGCTCTTGTCAGCTAGGATATTTTGATGTTCTGAAGGAAGTTACCCTTAAGGAGTACACTTAATTCTTAATAGGCCTAATGGGGGTTATAATACAAGTATGCAAAATGAAAACTAAGATGAAGGACTCTCACAAAGATTAGATGTTTCTTTCAAGTGTGCTGGATATTCTCCAGCTAAGTCAGATGACAAAGATCTAATGTTATACTTCTGAAATTACATATTGCTAGAGAGGAATACTTTTCAGCTATATAAAATAATGAATCTACAATACTAATACTAATGGTTTCTTCTGCAAAGGTTTTGCAATGCTTTTTTTTGGACTGCAGTGTTGTTAAAGATGACAGTAAAACCTATAGTTCTGGGAAAAAAAATTTAGAGACAAAAGACATGCCAGGCACATGAGTACAAGATATTTCAGAAAGAATTAATAATGTGGAGGAAACTCTGATTTTTTTTATTATTATTTTTAATAGGAACAAAATAGTAATTACAAGCAACCTGGGAGGAGAATGTCTGCAGCTAACATTAGATGTATCAAAGTTTAGCGTACATAGATGAATGAATTCTTTATTATTATTATTTTTCATCTCATAAGGAAACAAAGCAGCGCAATAGCCCAAGCGAGCAAATGTTTACATTAGACTATTGAAAGGTAGCATAAATGTACTAGAGAAAGGAAAAGAAAGGGCAGCGGTATTACTGTCCATACTGACTGCAAAGTTACGGAAGGTTGTATGACACCGACTGCTTTGGAGACACGGTGAGATTGTCCCCACAGAGGGACTGGTCGAGGTGGAGCCAACTGGGCTGCCATGTACATGCAACACAGCTAAACCACAGCACAGATCATCTTTCCATGGGTAACCAAGAGTTAACTGCCTTGTGCATCCTTGTTATCACTACAGTTATCTCACTTTCTTTTATAATTAGTAAGAGCTAAATATGGGCAAAGAACAGTTTGGCATTCAGAAGATTTAAATTAGGCTGTATTTCTGATTTGTCTATGACTGTCTAATGCATGGGATGAGAGTGGGTTTATAACAATTGCTCTCAGAAAATGACTAAGGATTAAGTCACTTTTAGTTAGGAAACCCTGTGCATTGTGTCCCTAGATATTTTTAGGCTTCTGCTGTTTGATACAAAGGGAAGTACTGAATGTATATGGGATGAGGCAGATCTATTATTGTAAAAATTGATGTTTAAAAGCACTAGATAGTTTGAGCGCCTACACATTTGCATATCTAACTTGCTATCAGTTTTTCTGAAGGGCACCTTGTCAAGACTTTCTGTAAGCAGCCCTACCCTTCCCTTAAATTACCTTAGCAGCACCTCAGCGCAGACAAAGAGCACACAAAGAGTTGCTTTTGCACATCCAAGTCATAATCTGTATGAACTCTACAACATGAGAACAAGTAGGGATGATGGCTCTAAACTCACTGAATTAATTCTGTGAAACCAAATGTCCTTATCTTTCTTTTCATTTTTCCCCAAGAACTCCCAGTCTCCTAAGAGGTGAGAAAATGGAAAAATAATAGGTCACTTCTAATCCCAGTAAACAGTGAAGAACATACTCAAAATTTCAGGTCATAAAAAGAAAAAAAAAAAATAAACCAGAAAAGAAAAGATTAAATTAACAGTGGCATCTCGTTGCTTCAGAGTGCTTTCAGTCTCAGTAAAACTACCTCTGGGAGGAGACACCACAAAAGAACAAGAAAATACAAGGACAAGAAGAAAGGCTGGTAAAAGTCCTAGAGCAAAAAACACTGTATGTAAGAATCAACGGCTCAGACAACAGAAATAACCATTCTTATTAGCAGCAGGTTTCCCAGCAACGTCAGGCTCTAAAGCAGATGAATTTGGAAAAGTGACAGTAGTAAACGGCCTGCAAAAATGTTAGTGACAGGAGGTATTCCAGGCTGGTGTCCAAATGTTGGATGATGCCACATCAAAATAAACCTTATCTATCAATAATTTCTATTTCAGAGATCTCTAACATTTAAATCGTAACATAAACCTTCTGTATATACATAAATCTTACCTAATCTCGTGTACTTTACTGAGCTCACAATTTCTTGAACCTCCATCACTTCTCGCCCTTTTGTAGCTTTGTGTGATAGAGGTGTGGGCAAATCTCCCCTTCACGTCCCCACAGCTGAGATTTGAGCCAAGCTCTGCAGTGGAGCCCAGTCAGCATCACTTCTTGATCCAAGAGACTCAAACGGTCTTTAAAAAACAGCCTAAAACTATGGTGTATATGAGAAGTACTGCCCTGGATCAGACCCAACCCTGAGTAAGAATAAGTACCATGTAGAGCATCACTTCACATCTGTAATTCCAGGTTGTAAGCCTCACCAGTTTAGAAACTTCCTGAAATAGTCCTTGCATCTGTTGAGGAGCTCTTCCATGAATTTGCTTCTCCTTTCTTGAAACCACTTGTATTTTTGCTCTCAGTCACATCCCAACACACTGATCTTGCAGCTGTTGAGAGCTGGTCAATAGGAAACCCTGGGGACAGAGGTACATTATAGTATCCAGCAGCACTCAGATACTAACTATGTGCTGTGATTTGTTCCCTCCCCGTACCCAAAAATCAGTTCTGTTTGCTTTTTTAAAAAAAAAAAAAAACAAACCAAAAAACCAAAGACTTTGGGGTTTTTTTTAAACCCAACCAAACAAAACACTACTGGTTTGCTATCTTGAAAAAAAAAAAAACTCCAGGTACAGGAGAAAAATAGATGTTTACTTGAAAATTTTGCATATGGGGGAGATGAGAGAGGGACTCCTGAGTTTAAGTTAATCATGCTTGTGATGCCTTTATGAAAAACACTGTCAAGAACCAAGGAATGTGAATTTCAATTCCTTTAATGGCAAACGCATAATTAAGACAGGATCTTACTTTTTTAACATTTGCAAAGCCTACATTTACACCGTCTACCTTGGTCAATGGAATTAAATAAGCACTTGTAAGATGCAATTCATCTGACCTATTTCGGACACCACTTGTGTTTACTCCAAAGGACATCTAGATCAACAAATCAGAAGAAAATATCTACATTGCAGATTCCTTCATTTGTTCAGATGACTTTCACCCTTCCTTTGGGTCCTGAAGGACCTGAGTTCACTGTGTGGCACCGACAGCTCTGGGCAGGTCTGGGGTCACTAAAACACATAACCGCTCTGTCCACAAAGCTGAGGTACCAAGGAACTGCCACTTCAAAGACTGCAACTCTCTGCACACAAGTCCCCAAAACCCCCTACACCTTTCAGAGCCTAAATTCTTGTACTTGACTCTCCTCTGTAGGAGGCAGAACTAGGGTTTAGGAGACTTCTCTGCCTATTACACACTGTTTTCAATCTCTGTGTCAGAAATGGTCGCTACTGGAGAGAATCACGTCCGCCAATGTGTCAATACATTGCAGGCGAAATACTCAGAGGTTAATGATTTGACCCTTTCTCCATCTCAAATTACCTTCTGAGACTGTTCTACAAGCATGTTTTTTGTTATTTCATCTACTTCTAAAAACTATATTGCTTAGCTTCAAGAGACAAGCTGAAGAAGAACTGTAAAAATCCTTCAGCAACCTGTGTACTTCCTGCTACTGGGCAAAACTCCATTTTTTATTATTTTAATTTTAATATGTAATAAAGATTAGAAAACCATATTCCCACAGAGATGAGCACACTAAAATTGCACAGCCAGGGTTTGCTGTAGATTCTAAAGAAGACAGAGCTGCCTCATTTGGTTTTAAAATGGATACATTGAATATAGCACATGTAGGGAAGAATTAACTAACTGTAGCAAAATGTTTTTCTTAACTGCTTCTCTCTGCTGGAAATCCCAGTATCATACTTAAAATCTAAGATAATGAGGAAGCCTCTAAGATGAAAAAGCACTACTTCTAATCATTTCCATCCCAGTTTAATATATAATTTTATCAAACAGAGCAGCCTTCCTTATCCCAAATTCAGACTGAAATATTTTCTTTTCAAATTTTAATGTATTATTTTGTTATGGATGCTTACAATGCACTGCTACCCACGCTGGCAGCTGAGTAACAGCAAACAGACTCTTGCTACGCTCGGGAGACAAAAGCGAACACCAATGTGCAACAGCCCAGTGGAAAACGCTGGAGGCAAGACGTGGAGCACGCGTCGAGGTGAGACAACAAGCGATACGGCGTGCCAGCAACAGACAGGGAAAAGAGTCCATGGACATGTACATTAGAGGACCTGATCTAAAATAGCCGGGGTAAGTGAGAAACTCTGCCAACTCCAATAACAGTCCCACTTAGTTGAGAGGAATTTCCTTCAGCCAGAGGCACCCAGCACTCCAGCATCGCAGCGGTGGTGACCTTCCTCTTCTGCTTGTGGCACCACGGGGCACTGGGGACAAGGACAGAGAGTACAGGATTTTCCAAGTCTGCTATTTATAGCCCCTAACATTGGCCATTTAAAGACTGGGTGTCCAGTTCAAAAAAAATCTAGGTTCTTTCTGTTACCATAAGTGAACCTCTGCTCTTTGAGGGGAACTTAAGCCTTTCCAGGTTCATGTCTAAGATGGGGTAATCCTCCTTTGGGAGATGTCCCTTAAATATATAGCAATTATAGATGTTTAACTTTCAGAGAGTCAAAGCTAGGAAACAGAATCCTGCCAGGTTTGAGGAGGGGGAGCAGGGAAGCAGAAGAAGGGATGGAAGAGAGAAAGAGGTTTCTCATTAATTTTGATGTTCTCTTTTGTCTAGTATCTAATACTCAACTAGTAAAGATTAATATTCATCCCTGCTAACAGCTCATACGGCACATGAAATAAATAGTATCTTATTTGCAAAAAAACCCTCCAAACATATTGAGAAACATTACTATTTCACAGTGATGAAGAAATGAAGATGTTCTGTATGCCTGAAAAACCTGGAAGTCATTTCAATTGTAAGTCTATTGACTGAAAGTAAAAATAACTTTCAAAATCAGTTTCTGTTCCACATATTTGGCCTATGAAGTGGCAAAACGGAAAAGGGAGTGTATTTCAGTGATGCAAATGAGGTTTCTGAGTGAATCCAAAGCTTTTTACACACTGTGCCTTCCTGATGCCCCCTCCTACCGAGGTAGCATGCCAGGAGTTTGGCTGCCATACTGGGATATGGACTGAAAATTTATTTATATGCAAAGTTGATTAACCTGACCTTCTGAGAGATATGATATTATATCTAAACTGCTTTCAAAGCAGGTGAAAAGGGAACTGAATGCCAGATGTGTTGGTCTTCATTGATGGGCTCGAAGGATATAGCTTTCTTTGCTTGATGGCATAATAACTTTTTTTTTTTAGAACTCTTTTTTTGTCACCAAAGAGTCACCGTTTATAAAAGCTTGATTTCACAAAATAGTTGCAGAACTGCGTTACTGAAGTGAATTATTTCATTATTGTAAAGTTAGGCAAAACTATGTTTTCTCGTTGCTTTGGTTGGGATAGGGTTAATTTTTTTCTTAGCAGCCCATAAATTGCTGTGTTTTGGATCTGTGCTGAGAACAGTGCTGATAACCCAGGGATGTGTTTGTTACCGCTGAGCAGGGCTTACCCAGAGCCAAGGCCTTTTCTGCCTCTCACCCCACCCCACCAGCGAGGAGACTGGGGGGGCACAAGGAGTTGGGAGGGGACACGGCCGGGACAGCTGACCCCAATGACCCCAGGGGTATCCCATACCGTATGGCGTCATGCTCAGCATATAGAGCTGGGGGAAGAAGAAGGAAGGGGGGGACGTTGGGAGTGATGGGGTTTGTCTTCCCCAGTCACCGTTACGGGTGATGGAGCCCTGCTTTCCTGGGGATGGCTGAACCTCTGCCTGCCCATGGGCAGAGGGGAATGAATGCCTTGATGTGCTTTGCTTGGGTGAGCGGCTTTTGCTTTCCCTGTTAAACCGTCTCTACCTTAACCCACGAGTTTTTCCCACTTTTATCTTCCCAACCCACTGCAGGGGAGGGACCGAGTAGCTGTGTGGTGCTGATCTGCCTACGGGGTTTAACCACACCACTACACGCTGTCTCATTACCATCTTCACAGCAGCAGAAGTTTTACATCCAAACATGCTTGATGAAGTGCAATTTCTAGTGTGAATGTAGCCAAGCTCTTGATGGATAGATTCTCGTAGTCACTTGTTTGCAGGACATTCAAACACAAGTTTGCATAATTTTATATAATTATGTAATAATATCCAAATCTGGGGGTATTATTATTAACTTGCACAACAAATGTTTAATAGCATCAGGTCTTTATGTAACACTTTGACTCTTCACATTTAGAAAATAAAATAAGGAAATATTAAGTAAACATAAAAACTTAAAATAATTATTTAAATCAAGAATGAAAGAGATATCATCCACACACATGAATATATTGTATACATATGACTTGGGTTATGTGCTGGTTTTCACATTACATGCTTTAGACAGCAGCATTGTAATGCAAGCATCAAACATAGAGGCAAGTTAATAACATTTGTGCAGTATATTCTTTTAGAAAAAAGTATACGAGCTATTTGAAAAGCATGTTGGCAGTTTGCTAGTTATTGCTTCTGGAAATAGTCCCATAAAATGAGTGCAAGCTGCCCTCTAAATTACAATGTAATTTTCTTATTTTAGTAGAAGGTAAGCGTTAGGAATACCATCTTGTTTATCACAAACAGGGAGCACCACATTTGCTCAATGGAAAATTTTAATCAGTTAAGTGAAGTTTGTGGATTCAATTTAACCTTTGTTAGGAGTCTGTTTTAAATATTATACTACAGAATATGCTCCTGTTCAATTGATGAAAGTGACCCGTCCACAGAATTATCATTATTGCACATGTGAAGTTATGCACTGAATGAGAATTTTTGTACACTGTCAGCCCTGCCTCCTGGACTTACTTTAATCAGCTACAAGGAGAACATTCCAGAGTATAATAAAATAGGGTCCCATAAAGGACAAATTGTATCCCCAGACCCAACACATAGTCTTGTCTTTCATCTGGTTTCCCTTGTTTTCTTGAGGGGGGAGAAACAGGGATCTGGCCATTTCTCCAGGGTTGGTTGCTGCACATTTGAGTATTTTCTTGGCTTAAGTTGTGTCTAAGATATGTTGGACCTACTCTACTTGTATGACACTGATTAATTATTATGAATAATTATTCATATGCAGTTAATCCAATATATTTGCCAAGGCAAACTTAATCAGCATGGTAAGATCACTTTGAGCATGAACCACAGCTACAAATCTTTCTAAATACATCAGAGTCCTCTTCACTATGGAGCCCTCTTTATTTTATGCATGCTTTGGACATGAGAACTGTGTCCCAGCATAACAAGCTCATTATATATGCACTATTTTATTCATTTGTATGTGCTCAAGACAGAAATATAGCAGTCCTACCTGGAGAAGGTGAATCACTACTGCAGGCAGTCATGTTTGGGTCTACTGTAAGCGGACCACAAAGGGTGCCGCTATCCAGCAGTAAAGCCCAGAGCAAAGGAAAGGTTTCCCTGTAAACGGGATGTTCCAGTGGCTCCGTTGAGTAGTACTCAGGATGGTTCACTGGCTTCAGTAACCCTGGGTAATCGAGGTTAAAAAATCTCCAAGGGCTTTCTTCTCATTGAGCAGTGGTCAAACATTACCCTGCACAAAGGTGTGCCAGAGTGTAATGTATGCAGGCACATACCGAACTAACGCTAAGGACAGTCCGATAATTTCAGTCACAATCATAATACATGTGAGGACTATATGCCTTACAAATTTTAATGCTATTTTGCTTACCAGTGCTAAACCAGAAAGAGGTTGCAAAGCAGTATTCCTGAGAGCCAGCATCTGTTGCACATATTGGACATGCAGTACCAATGGCTTCAAAAGAGATTAACCGCAAATGAAGATCATGTTCAGTATGAGAAAGGACAATGGAATATAAACTTCAGAAGTTTCACAGCTTTTTATCCAGAGGGAACCATTATGATCATCCAAATTTGATTTCCAGCAAAACAGCCCCAAAAGCTTCAACCACTAATTCCTTCACTGAGCCCACAATTCTGGTGGAGTTTGAGTGTACCTTTTAAAAAAACAGCTAACCTTAATTTAAAGACTTTAAATGATGGAAAGTGCACCACAACCCTCAGTAATTTGTTAAACAGTTTAATTACATTTTATTGCTGAAGAAGTCTACCTGATTTCGACTCTGAATTTATTAAGCTTCTAATTCCAGGCACTGGGTTTCATTCTCCCTTCATCTGTAAGACTAAAGAGCCTTCTACTGCCAGAAAACTTTCCTCATGTGGGCAGCTGCAGAGTACAAACAATTCACCTCTTAACCTTCTTTTTGTTTAGTTAAATAGATTAACTTTTTTTAGTCTTTTACAGTTGAGACAGGTTTTTCAACCTTACATTATTCTTTGAGTTCTTTTCTAAATCATTTCCAAACTGCTGACATCCCTTTTACACTCTTGAAATGAGAGCTGTGCAAAGAATTTCAATAAGTTCTCATTAATGTCATGGATAGCGGTAACCACCTTACACCTACTTGTTACTCTCACCTTTATAAAAACAAAGTGTGTTTGTCTTCAGAGGCACAAAATCACTTTGTGACCTCAGGTTCGGATGCTTGTGCCCTGTCGCCTCCAACTGCTCTGCTGGAAAGCGTAAAGGTCCTTTTGAAATTCTTTCACTTTAGGTAGGGATCTTATTAAGCTATACTTGTAAATAACTTTCATACAGAATCATATTAAGAAATGCTTACATATGTATAAAACTCTCACACGTGGAAAAAGCCATCTGCTCTTAGGCATATTTTATCCCAGGAATAAAACCATTCATTAGCAGAATAGGCAATAATATAGTGCTAGATATAACTAATATTTTTATTAATTATAAAAATTTGCTTAAAGGAAAAAATATCAAGTAGTTATAAATCATTGCTTACTAGAAACAGTTTCCACTTGGGTAATGTTAAAGCTAAAATCAGGGGGTTTAGCTGAAGCTCTTACCCATTGAACGCATAAAGCACTCTATGCTTACTAAGCTAGACGTTGAAGTACGTCCTGAATAGTCCTGATGAACAGAGGTTTTAAACTACAAATGCCAGTCTAAGAAATCAGTTTATGATTTTAAGTATCTTCTCTGTATCTGGAAATTTTCCACTTACACTCAAACTGAAGGGACAGCATTACTCCTCCTCCAAGTGAGTAAGCCAGCCAAAAGGAAAGCAGGTATTTTCAGATTTTGTCTTATTACATTTTTACCACCCATACTTTGGTCCCCAAGCAGCAGAGAGATACTAGTTATAGTGGTTACTCACGGCAGAGTTGTTTAGAGTTTCTGTCTTCACAGAATTTTGATGATTTAAGCTACAAGACAACTTCTTAAATATGAAGTTTGAATCAGTGGCTGAGTTCCAACACAATTTTAAGTATGATTTTACACCTGTTAGCTCTAGAGATAAGAAATATTGTTCTTGGCTTCTACTGCAATGATCGTCCCTTTTCCTGAGGGCTAGACTGATCCTCTCCTCAGCATCATTTTGGAGTTTCCTTCTTGTGAACGAGAATCTAGGGAACATCTTTTCCTCTCTATCATACTTCTCCCTAATTCCTTCTCACTCTGCTGCGCCGTCTCTTTGAGGGATGGACAAAGGGCAGCAGTTAGTTCCTGCTACTGATTTGTAGCCTGCAAATCCTTCCTCTGTGGGACTTCAACTAAGTTTGTCAAGAACCTGGAAAGAGAGCCATCTCCCTTATCTTTCTTCAGATTCCTTATAGACACACAGCCACACAAACTTCAGTCCAAGAGACACCAGGAATGAACATTATTGCTTTCCTATTCCTACTTCCTCTCTTATTGTAGACATCCAAGAACCTGCAGGTTAGAAAAGCCAGGCTTGTGCTGTTCCACCCTCCACGTGTCCAGACTGGGCCTTAGGATGCAATACTATGGTTGTGCAGCAGCTCGTATTTCTTCAATATAATTGCTGACATTTTGATATTCTGAGATAACCTCTTTATTTTCACACAGGTGAGAGAAACTGCTGCACGTCTAGGGACTAGTGACATTTGGTAGATGAGCTGTGTTTTTTTCTATTCTGCTCCTAAAGAAATTACTAGAAATTGCTTCAATGTCATAAAACTGAGGACATTTTCCTTTCCTTCTCCACGACTTTTGGCAAATATTAAGAAAAAATTATTAGCTGCTTTCTCAACAGTTTGTAGAGCTGTGTGAAATCGAATTCCTCACTTGCTGGAAGCAGTGTATTCAGTTCTGGGGTTTTTTGATTTTTTCATTGGTGTTCTGCTTGCGCATGTTGAGATCTTCTGTGAAAGCCAGATTATAACAGATCCTAAACCACAAACAGGATTGACAAACTTCAGTTGCCTTTGCATATAAAACTACGTAAAGCCCTGCACTCCTGACAGAACTGCAAAGAGCATCTTAGTAACACGGCTCACAGGCTTTGCAGAGCACAGCCAAATCGGGATGAATTCCCAGGGTCTGCGCAGCCCCCAGCTCCCCTGTAACTTTGTGAAATTACACTCGTCGGCTTAAAGTTCTGCATGGTGCTAACAGGTAACCCTTTTCATGGACAAATATGACATCGGCAACCCTGTAGAGTTTTAACGTACTCCCTTTGGGGCCTATTTTGAAATATCAATTGCAGTCAATTAAATAAATCATAGTTACAAGCAATATTGCAGTTAAAAAGATATCTTGATCCTGGGTCCTATTTTTAGTAATAGAAAACAAAGCATTCCTGTTAAGAAACTTCCAAAACTGCTCAATGAATTCCCAGTACAAATACTTGCTGCTGTTTCTAAGGATTACTTATCAAAACATCACGGGATGCTCATCTCTCTTGTTGTCCCAGAGCAGGATCCTGGACCGAATGCAAGCCCTGCCCTGCTCCAGGCTGAGACAGCCCCCCCACCCCCCAGGCTCAGCCCAACGCTTTGGTAGCCCTCTGAGCACCTCTATGACATGGCAGAGTGACTTCACCTGCTGTCCATCATTAAGGTCTCTGGAACAAATCTGAGCATGTTGCTATACTTTGTTTCACATCTTTAACTGATAACATGTTATTTTGCTGGAAGTGTATTTGTTCACATTTTTTTCAAGTTGATATTTTTAGGATAAATTTCTAATCTCCATATAAGTACTAAATCTCAATATAAATTTTATTAATTCTTTGTAGTAATGATACCACTGATATCCATTCTCTCTCCTGTTTTATATATCATCAGCAAAGACCATTCATGTGAGAATCATCCCAACTTCCACAGCAAAAATTAAGATATTAATCAAGATGGATAATGAAATCTATTCCTGTGGAAAGTCACTAGACACCTCCAGTCAACAAAATCCTATTTATCCTAACAATTAGCTTAGCTGTCTTCTCAACAACATAAAGCAATTTGTTGACATTTCCCGCACAGGATCTTGCCCTCCATAAAACAATCAGCATCTGTTGTCAGGAAAGAAAAAGGAAAAAAACATTTGTGCAAGTACCACAATTAGCTATTTATAGTTACTATGGAAACAAAGCAGAATCAAATAAGCACCAGAGCTTGTGTGATTATACTTTTGTTCATTTGACAGTGTATTGAACCACAAGCTTGCTTTTAATGGCATTTTCTTTCGAATAGTAATATAATTTAATGTGATGGATTTCACATTCAGGAGTACCCAATTTGATGATAATAAGCGCAGAGAGAGGAAGGCTTAAATTCTGCTAACCTATAAACACGAGCAATGTGCAAAGTAGGAAGTTCTACATGTCTAAGAGAACAAATCCCAAAGTAGGTTGTAGAACAGAAAATGTTGCTGCTCTTTGCCGGAAGGTCTTGGCTACAAACAAAAAAATCTTGCGTTTTCAATTCATGAAGATGATCTCACCATTATATAAAAACTAAGTACTTAGGTAGACCTTACTGGGCTGCATGGACTAACTACGTCACAGATACAAAGCTGGAAGCTTCGCAAGCTATGCTGAATCTGAAGAACATTTTTATGAATGGAAAAACTTGGTCAAAATGCTTTATCCATTTTAGCTTCTTTTTGCTAATAATACAAACATCATAAAGACAATGATATATAGGGGACAGATTCCAGACAATATTTTTGTTCCAGAGTACACTTTCGCTTGATAATGAATACTGATCTGATTATTGCCAAGTCTTATTGTAGATGCTCACGAAATTAACTCTTCAGCTGCGTAACAAATTGACTGAGAAAATTAACTCCTTAACAGTGTAAGAAATTTATAGCAACACAACATAAAAAATTGCTTTCTTCTTCATACCTATCTATCTACCCACTTTTAAACTAAAAAATGTCAGGTTTAGCTTTTCACACGGTTTTCAGACAAAAGACAACATACAAAATATACATACAAGTACAAATAAAAATCGCGTATAATAGATAAAATTCACTTTGTAGTCCAGTTTTCAAATAATTTTTGCTTTCTCAGTTTATATTCTTTGCTTGTACCATATTTTGTATTGTATTATATCATATTATAATATTATATTATCTTATACTATATTATTTACATATATAACTTGTGTGCAGTAATAACGTGTGAGGAGATAACCAAAGAAAAATTTATCCAATAGTTCCATCATTCTCACTAATACCACTATTTGTCTCTGATCGCTCTGGTCCCTGTTGATTGACAGAGAGAGTTATTTAATGACATACTTTTGAACAATAATACTTCTAAAACTGTGAAGAACACTAGTGAGATTTGTGCACAAGAGTCTTCCCTGCAAATTGCAGAAATTGTTACCTAATAAGGAAATTAAGGATTATTGGATTTGGTTTTTTGCACGCAGTAAGTTCACTGTCAGAATTTTAGGACTATCATTGCACATGATGCAGAATCTTTATTCAGGAAGACTGCATCATTTCTGGTTTGATTCTTGAAAGACTTCAAGCATCACTTACCGAAATAAGCCCTTCTGTTTGTCAAATGTAATGTTTTCACCAATTCTTTAGGAAGGAATTTTGCCACCTAATAACTTCACAATTTTTTAATATTTTGGTAACAACTATGACCTTAATTTCACACAACTATATAAAAAGTAGTCATGAATAAGATAATTGCTTGATTTTTGGTTTAACTTTTTTTCCCCAACTGAACATTATCCGAACAATGCATGGATGTTTTATTTAAATATAACAAAAGGTTGTGGGTTCATTTCCACAATAACCAATGGTTTGGTTTTTTTTAGTTCAAAACCCTCATAGAGCTCATGGAAAAGGTAATCCCACAAAGAACCAGAAAGACTGGAACCATTCCAAAAAACTAACATAAATTATAAGCAGTTGCTACCTATCATAGATGCTAGCTCAAGCAGTGGAACATGGCATTAACTTGAAAGAGAACTTGAAGTTATGTACAAAAAGAACATCTTAACATCCGTGTAGAAAAGGTTTTCTTAAATGTGGGAGGAGGGCTCAGAATATCGTACTTTCTGACACCTCTAATACATTCGGGTTTTTGCACTCAACAGTTTAACTAAAAAATTGTATAATTAATTTATAGTTTAGATTATGCATTTAAAAAATTTCTAAAATTTTGTTTGTATTTTTCTAAGCTCAAGATAGGCAAAGGATGTGGCATGGATTTTTATTTTTGGGGGGGGGCAAGTGTGTCCAAATAAGAAACTTGTCGAGATAATGATGTGTAAGGTAACCTAGAACATGAAGTGCTAATGATGTCACGTAAATGAGTTACTAACTGCTGGGGAATCCAGCGCGGTTCCTCACAGAGTGTTACTCTCTGTCACTGTAATGGTCCATGCAATTAGCGCATCTCTTCCTTGGGCCTGAACAAGAGTATCCAGTTCACGGAAAATGAGGTGAATGCCATTCTGTTTCTTTCTGTTCCAGGATATTTACATTCTAACCATTTTGTGTGCTAGGCTTTTGCAAAACACAAAACCCAGGATTTATGTTTAGGGGGAAAAAAAAAGTACATGCTTTAACATTTTATGTTATGGTACAGGTGAAAATATGGTTTGACATAAAGGATTGATGCACCCAGTCATATCAAATCACTAAAGATGAACCAAGCATTAGATTAACGGGAAGAGTCTATGAAATATTAAAAAAATGTTGAGAGTAGAATTTAAACGTAGAAAAGTAATTGCAGTATTTTACACAGTCCTTAGAAGCCACTAATTTTAAATACATGAATTATTTTGGAAATTATCTCCATTTAAGGGTATTCAAATATAAAAAAGACATGATGCTCAACTTGCTGCGATTCATGTGTCCAGGCACGTACCGGCGTGTCCGCCCCCCCCTCGGCACAGATCCCGACGCACCACCTGTATTCACGGCTCTCGCTGCGCTCCCGCTCTCGGGCAGGACCACGGCAATAACCCCTGGGCATCTGGACCATGAAGAAGGACAGCCAGCAACAGTTTGCTGTCCCACACAGATGCTGTCCATCAGGCTGCTTTCCTGAGACTCATTCTAGCATCCTAAGTAGCTTCTGGTTTTTCTCGGTTTTATCTTTACTCCATTTCTCGGAGGAGGAGGGAGCTCATCTCCCCACCACGGACAGAGGAGCACCAGGCTACTGCCGCTGCTGCGCTGCGTCACTTCCACAAAAAAATCACAGTAATAAAACGCTCTAAAGGAAAGACCAAGCTATGGATGAAAACTGGTGCCCACACACACAGAGGCCGTGAGTCGTAATTGTTATGGCAGCTTTATGGCAAGAAGAAAGAGAAGCTCTTGGCTACTACAGTCCAACTCGCTCTCGCACCCAGAAAGACTCTGACTACAACCTGCTCTGCATTTCAGCTAAGCACCAGTTCAAAGACCCATTTCAGGCATGTGAAGAGAATTACAGTGATGGCGGCACCTAACTTTTCTAATTACAAGGGACTTGTAGGTACTAAGATTGAAATCAAAGTTTTAAAAAATATTTTGACAGCATATACAGTGCACACATTGGTGCGGTGTGGGATAATGCTTTTGTTGTTACGACTTCGGAAAGCGCCCTGTCTCCCTTCCCTCCCTTCATGGTGATAAAAACATCACAACTCAGATTTCTTCTTCTTTACCACAGCTTTCAATTCTAGTTCCTCAACTGGGCTTGTGATAAGTTCTGTATTTAAATCAGCTTTTCTGTTAGGAAGGAAATTACTTTATGGATGACACCCTGGTTCAGTTTACATCAACAGCAATATTCCTCTCCCTTCACTGGAGCCAGAATTTCATAATACAAGCTCAAATTAATTTTAAGATTATTACTGTAAGAAATGCAGCTTCCAGAAGCAGAATTTGTCTTGTTTCCAAATGCTTTTAATTACATAATGATGCATAATTTTTCACACTTTCATGTAAGTAAAGTGTATACCTGTCCAGAAAAAAAAATGGACAATGAAAGAGAAAAAAAAATCTCAATTTCCTATGGTGATACCAGAAGAAGGGGAAAGACAATAATTTAAAGGCTAAATTTAGTATAGTTGTTTACCGCAAATGCTATAAGACACTAATCAATCTGATGTTTTTTTGTAATGCTATTTTGGAAGAATGCTATGGTTTTATCTATTACATATTTCCATGTGTTCTGCTTCTCCGTATTTTAGTAGACTGGCTTCATTTTCAGTATGATTAGAACTCCTGAATTTTCTCACTTTAGAAGTATCATAAAACTCTTATGATGTACTTTGATAAGTTTCCAAAGAACAACAGCTTCTTGAATCTCTACTCAAATTCTTTTTTTTGGACTGAAAACATACTTATATATGTTATTATGCCACTAATTGTTGACACCAGTTGAAAAATATTTCTGTCATTTTGGTGATGAACTTGCTTTGGAAATGTGGCTAATGCCTTAATAAATACATCACTTAATATCAGATTATTTAATTATTTTTCTCCAAACGGTAACTGACATGCACACAACGGTCTTTGAGGGCCTGAAATGCAATAAAAATAACTGCATTTCTTAAGTGTCTCCTTCAGGTCTTTTCCGCATTTGGCTCTCAATTTTCTGCCATCTTTCTCCTGTAATTTCTGACAACATCGTCTTTGATGAAATTGAGTGAGTCAGTACGAAAGAATGTGTTGCAGACTTCTGTTTATAACCCAACATATGACTGATTTATAATATTAGAACATCTTGTCAGCTATGCAAGGAACTATAATGTATTTGTTAGTTGGATTCTTCATTTAGAATGTTTCTGGTTTTGTTGATAAAAATTATTATTTTTCCAAATAGTGTATCATCAGGGAAAGGAAAGAGAAATGTTTCCTCATCCTATTACAATTAAAGAAGACCTTCGGCTGCCAACAAATGTACATGTGTTTGCTTCTAAAGGCACAGCCCTTATGAAAGGATTACAATAAATACGTTTTGGTTGGTTTAAACAACAGATGGCTGACATCTTTTACACTTTCCTTTTTCCAGTGGTATTTTACCACCATCTGAAAAGCTTGAATTGTAGCACTTCTTGCGTTTTTGTTGATTTTGTATTAGGAACCAACCTGGGAAGGAGTAATGACATCTCTGTGAAGGGTAAATGTTTTGGAGCGGTTTTCTGCACGTAAAGTCTGAGACAGTGAAAAAGAATAGGTAATCTGAAGGGTTTAGCTTTAGTTGTGAAACTCAGTTGCTGAGAGATTGGAGTAAGAAAAACTACATTGGCAAGAAATTTCTAGAAATGGCAGTGTGCCTCCTTTCTCCTTACTGAAATATGTAAGAAATTGTTGTAAATGTCCAGTTCTTATTGCTACATCTAGACCTTTGACTTTGGAAATAATTGACATTGTAAAAGCTCCTTTTTAGAAAGTGGAAGACGTGATGGAAAGTGGAATAGGGATGGAAAAACTGAAAGGTTGCTAGATGAAACAGAAACATTTGGTCTGAACTCAAAAACTCCTTAAGCGTGGATTCCCCAGTGAAAGCACTGGGATCAGGCAGTAGAAGTAAAAAAATCTAAAACTTTTCCCTTGTAAACAAATGTTAGTAGGACCGACCTTCCTGTGCAAGGAAGAAAGTCACGCTACAGATGACTACTTCCATCTCACGGTTAGAGTCCGGCAGTGTTGCTCTCAGCCGTACATCCTCAGCAAACTCACATGTCACCGCGGTGTCACCGCGGAGCACCGGCAGCAGAGACGTGCTGGGCCAGGTCGCCTGCGCGGGCAGGAGAAGGCATCCCACCGCCCCCACCTCTGCCCACCCCTCACCTTCTCCTGCTTCTCCACCACACCCAGAATACCTTTCACACTTCTGTAGGCTTTCATCTCTCACGGGTTATTCAAATGGCTCCTGGGGAAGCTGACACAGAGCAGTTCATTGGCAAAAGCAGAGTAAGTTGCTCTAAACCAGAGTTAGTTAAATATTTTTGGCAAGTGAAATTTCATCAAAATGTTGTTTTTTATAAAGCTGAGAAGCTGCCCAGAGATGTGTCAGTTTAGACACAAGATGAAATTTTTTTAATAAGAAGTGTGTGAAGAGAGACAGAGAGAGACAATTCAAAGTAAAGGCATAAATGTACCCACATTCTCACCCAAAATGCTCAGCCAGCACAATTCTATTTGAAAATGTCCAGGGATTTTGCTAACCTTTCAACAAGCAATTTCAACAGAAAGAAAAAAACAAACCCAAAAAACTCCAACGTCTAAAAATTTGACACAAAATAGAATTGAGACTGCTCAATTTTGGACAACTCTAGCTTAAGGTGAGACAATTGAAAAGAAAAAAATCAGATTTTCTTTTCGCAGCTTTCAAAAAATCCTTTAGTAGTTTACCTGTAGCAATATTAAAATAGAACTTTTTAAACTGAATTATTGCAGCCTTTAAAACTGCAGTTTGAGAGAAATCTTAATTACATTATTTTCTTACAATAAGCAATGCAGGGAAATATATCCAAATATTACCTCCCTGTAAGTGAAAATTAATTGAAGATTGTGCTAATTTAAAAATATCATGTAAAGGGGTAGGATGAAATATTATTGCATTTGAACACAGTCACATGTAGCTGTTTTCTTTTCTGTTTTTTTTTTTTTTTTAATCCCTGTTTCTTGAGCAGCGTTCCTTATCAAAAGAATATCATGTTATCTGAGCTAAAGAACAAGCTGGAAAAGACCTACATATAGATCATGCTACAAGGAGGTCACGAAAAGTCTGTCTTCACACCAGATGAGCTGTACCAATGTGAACTGGCCATCGCAGTGGCGGAGAAATGAAACGGAGTGGGGCACAGCCTCTCTCTTTCCACGGCGTACAGGACGTATGCCACTTTGGCAAGTCCTACCTGGAAGCCCAGAGCACTCCCCTTCTTCCTTTTTTCTTTAGCGACGGATACTGCTCCGGGTGCAGCCTCACAGATGCCCAACGGAGGGGAAGGGTCACTCCCACAGACATCCTGGCTCCACCACCGCCGACGCAGCCCGCAGTGCCGAGGGCAGGGGGCTTTGCCGCAGGGCTCGCCGCTGGTTCACGGTGAACTCCGTGAATGTCTGAGCTCCCTGGACGTCTCCTGCAGAGCCGTTTCCGAGCGGTCCGTCCCTATCTCGCGCTGATCCATGCCCTTATTCCACTCCAGCGGCAAGGTTTTGCATTTCACTTTGTTGAACTTCCCGAGGTTTCCTCCCGCTCATTTCCCCAGGTGTCGAGCGCCATCCCCCAGCCCTGCTCTCCAGCAGATCCCCTGCTCCCCAAAAGAGAGATGGAGTGAAGAGGCCTTCAAGCCCCACAGGGATGTGTTTTCCAGACCAGGGCCTGAGTTTGACGGCTACATGCTTATGCTGTGGTAAACACCGCAGATAAAATCTGTCTCTTCATTAGCTGTTAAACTTAAAACTAATTCTGCCTTTCCAAAGCAAACCATAAAATGATTCACACTTTGCCCACACAGAGCATCTTTCAGTGCAGCACCTTCAGCTTTGCCTTCTCACCTTAGGAAGGGTCCATAGGTCACACGAAAGGAGGACGTAATACAAAGCAGGAGGCAGCGTTATGCCAGCCCCATCCTGAAGATAACGTTTATTTTATGTTTTATAAACTGCTAAGTTAAAAGTATCAGCTCGTTATGCATACAGCCTCATTAATACACAGAGCACAGAGTGGATTCTGCAAACAGGCAGATGAAAGGCCGGCTGCTGGTACCTCTCACCTGATATTTTTCTACACAATGCTGGGAAAATGCATTTTTGTCCTGCAAAACATAGCCTTACAGGTACAGCACGGGGGTGTACTTGTCTCCATAGTCATGGACCCAAACCTTCATCCTTGAACAGTAAACAACGGTCGAAATCCATCGCACTGCTACCTGTGCATGGACTCGTGAGTACAGGAGAGAATGGGCACGCACAAAGCCTTGTCATTTCTTCTCGTTTAAGCTCAGAACTGTCTCTATTTCTGTCTCTCCTAAAAAAACACTGGCTAGAAACTCATGACGCAAATGACCTCCACAGCTAGAATAAATGAACCATAAAGATGTATCTGTTATTTAGCCACTCTTTCATACTAAGGTTGTATTCTTATAAATGTTTGCTTTAAAGTGTGAGAAATAATGGAGAACTTTTAAATTAAGTCGCTGGAGTTATTCAACAAAAACATACAAATTAAGAAGAAAAAACAAGAAGCACTATGAAGTTTTGATGATTATAATGCAAAGGAGTATTTTGATTTAGGACTTGAAAATAAATTTAAGTATACAGAAGTTATTTAAATGATTAATAATGACATGCAACTACTATTGTAATTGCTTTACTAATCATAGGGGTATTATGCAGAATTCTATAACATGAACAACATCATTTGCATGCATGCGATTGCTAATTAATTTGATACTTTGTGCTAGCAGAATCATCACACACATGGAGCGTATATTTGGAAGGAATTTATTGAAGTATAGTCTTCTACGTTTGGTTATGTCGGAAGACTTGGTAACTTTGTTGAACACTGAATGCCGTCATCGCCCTTTTCTGACCACGATAAAGGAGGACAATGCCTTCTCCATAGTGACTGATGCAAAGTAGTGACAAGAGACATTTATGTAGTTAGGAGAAAATAACCCATAGCGCCTTGTGAAAATGACATTAAGCAAAAAAATATTAAAAGCAATGACAGCTACAAGCTGTTGAAATTCGTATCAATAATATCCCTGTTTTCCACTAGCAACTAAGAAAAAAAGAAGAAACACAGTAAGCTGGATTACACAAAAGGTCCTGTTAAACCTTTGGTTCTAGGGAAGGACACCATCACCAGGAGGGTGAAGTTGGGTTGATATATTCAAGACACTCCTCCAGGTGTAGCCTACATCCAGAGAACTATTTGAAAATGTCAAGAAGATATACAAAAACATCATGCTGTCATTAAAGTTTTCAATCCACTTTCAATTTGTCAGAAAGCAGGTTAACATTAAATTAAATATACATGCTTACTATTACTTTGAATAAGGAATTTATTGTTGTTGTATTGAATATTTTAATAACTTTTATGCAGTAAACACTGCAAAGAACATGATAGCAAACTCATTCATTTTAATTAGCCATCTTATAAATTGTGCGAGTGACACTGCTCAGGTGCCTAGCAGTAAGTAAAATGCCATTTCTGTATTCACATGTAAATAACTGTGGGTGACAAGAAAATGTTGATAAAGGAGTATATAATTACTGCTATTAACATTACACCTTAAAAACAACTGAGGACTGAGTTATACCTCTTAAAATAGAAAGCTCCTTTGAAGACAAAAAACAAAAGATTCTTTTCATGTGCTTGTTTTAATCCAGTTTATTATTGTATGTTTAATGAATGCACAACAAAAAACCAGTATGGAAGACAAAGGAATAAGGAACAAAGAAAAATATTTTCATTTTTCTGAGATTGCATGGAATGCAGTCTAACTTACTGTAATACAGATTTTAATTAGTCTGTGTTTGATGATGAGGATGAGAGGCAACTGCCTTTTGTTTAAGTTTTGATTTTCTACTGACATATTTTATTTGGTAATTGCAGAAGCTTGTGAACAAATATGGACCAAACTTCTGTAACTGTGACATATTTTGTTAATTCATTTTACAGTGAAAAACTGCTTAGATTAAAAAATGCATGTATTAATAAAGTAAAAATATTAAAACATATTTTAAGAGAGAGTTTAATTTGTTTTGTTGTTTTGCAGTTTCTTCAAATCTTATTTTAAGAAATGTAAATAGAATTTATTAAAATGGTCTAATTTTCATGCAACTATCTTGTTTCATGCTTCATTTGATCAAAAAATAGTAGTTTTCAATTGTCACCAAATTGAAGGATTTTGTATATCCACATGTATATATTAAGAACCCGAAGCTTTTACTGATGCTTAGGTAAAGACGTGGAATTGCCTGCATCAGTGTCACATCAGCGAGATTTATTAAAAAGACTCATCATATGTGTTGGCGGGATACTGACAAATGTTATGAAATATTAAACAATTATTTTCCTCATGCATTGGCCTGGAAAAAAAATACCGGTAATAGTGTCTACTAGTTTTGAGGGTTTTTTAATTGTAATGTAAGTTGTTTAATTTCCATTGATCATGTAATTCACATAGCAATTAATTCTAGGTCATAGGATGAATTAACTATGTGCTCAGAGGAGTAAAAAAATACATACATTGGTAGCATGTCCTATCAACAGTGGCCTTCTCTGGTTCTCTCTGTAGTGTGTCCAGATGAGAGACCCATGCCGTGTACTAATTTTTCCCTCCCCTCCCTCCCCCCCCAAAATCAAAATAGGGGATGAAGCCACGGTTCTTTCCGTGGCGCACAAAGCCCAACTGCATCTGGGAGGTCGCAACTGCTTCTCACCATCCCAACAATGCCATCGTGACTCATGTTATTTATACGCCAACACTTCTGCCAAATTTTCTCCATCACATCAAGTCACAAAAATACACTGAGATATTCCTCTTGATGTGTAGCAAGGATAGATTCAGCTGCGCTGTACAGGGAGCACGGTGTACCACTAATGCATTTCACTCATCTCTTAGCATATCGTATTCCCAAACTACTCCTGTTAGTATGGGTCCGCTCTCAGTTATGGGTCATAAAACTATGCCCAGTCACCACATTAAACCTGATCTGTAACTATTCCTGAGTACTTCAGGTGTTGTCTCTGAAACATTTTTAGAAATACAGTAATTCAATCATTTTCAAATTGCCCTATGCTTATTCAGTTGTCCGTAAAATCCGACATCAAATTGCCATTACTGATAGAAGTCTAGAGGAAGAAAGTCTGTGCGTAGCAGTTCCAAATGGAAGCACTTCGAGTGGAAAGCTCTGAGAGCTGCTGGGAGCACTTGCAGCAGTGACTGATCTGCTTATAGATTGATCTCCTTTGTGCAAGCCAAGCCCGCTGTCAGCAACAGCTTGTCTCTTTTTTGGCTGATTTCAAAAGCATCACACAGAAAATTAGGTAAAATGAAAGGTGATGCTTGTCCTTTCTACATCTCACACCACGCGTAACACATCACTTTGTATGGTCTGGCAAATGAATGCAAAGCAATGAACTCGCAGGTAATATTCAAGAGCGCGCAATGACTTCCAGGTGGGGAGCAGTGTTAAAATTTACAGTGTCTGTAAAGACAAAACATGACTGCCCATGGCCCCTGGAAATGGAGGAGGGAGTAGTTCAGGTAGAGCTACAATAGTCCCTGGAGAAATGAATGAAGACTAAATAAAAAGAAATGCAGGAAAGATTGTCTAATATTTGCTTTTGAGGACAGAGTGGCAATGACAATGTCCTAGTGGATCATTAAGCTCCCAATCCAAATATCAATGGCAGAGGCAGAAGATTTTTATTAACCTTATCTTAATATTAGCCTGATCTTACATTTTGTCATATAAAAGCCAAGTTTGTTGGAAAACTTTGTCTGAAAACTATTTATCTTTGCTATTCCTTCAGATTCTTTCATTTTGGTAAAATTCAAAAGCTTTGGGAGTGGGCTTGAATAACACAGTAAATAAGTAATTTGGTCGGTAATGCTCATTTGCCGCCTTCTCTCTTTGCTAACAAATGATGCAAACAGTGACACTACGACATGCATTGCAGCAGTATGCTATCAAACTTCATTGTGGATTGAAATGAAAAGAAAATCAGAATAAATTCTAGTTGTAAACTTTCTGTAAAAAACAGATGAGATGTCATCCTAAAAAGTATCATTTCCATGTTCTTTCTTTTCTACAGAGATGGAAAGGGATCATTAGGAATATATATAACCTAGCAAGCAAGGGACTGTTAGACACCTCTGCAAATAGCACATAATAAATCAGTGAACAAAACCCACAAAGGCTCCACTGTTCAAAATATCTTTTTTTTTTTAAATCCCTACCCCTGCTATGACAGATGTAACTGGGTGGTCTAGCTTAAAAAAAATACCCCATACAAATGAAAAAGCTTCTTCCCAGCAGCAGAGTCCTCTCATTATTTCAGAACTCAGGTCTGAGGCTTGAAGAAGCAGCAGTAGGTTTATTATCCTCGGTAAGATTCAGTCTCCTGTGACAATTTTTTGACAAACTCTAACAGGATAACAAGGTATGCAAGGCTGACACAGGATGATGATAACGCACTTGAGATTGCCTTTTGAGTAATTATGTGATCCCAATTAAATTATTCCAGTTTAGAAAGTCTTAAAAGGCAGGTCAAAATTTGGTATTCATTGTCCACCTTTCTGTAGGAGTTGAAGTCCTGCGCAGTACACTGCCTAATTGCCATGGAAGTAATGATTAGAGCCTCATTGCCAGGCTTTGTCACCGAGCTCCCTGTGCAGCACTCACCGCTTCGCTTGCTCCCCAGTTCTTCTTGCATTCGAACGCACGAGGTTCTGGTAAGAAATGTCATTTAGGATATACATAAAGGTACTGTCACCTCAGAGATAACGTCAATCCTAATTAAGCACTTGCAGTATTTCTAGAAAAAAAAGTTACTGTTTATGCTTGTTCTTTTAATACCTTATGAGTCTGGACTCCACACAGTCAAATACACCTTCTGATCATAATCAGAATGGGGATGCACTTTGGGAAAAGATATCCTTTGGTTAAAAAGGAATTGCTTCGCCAATTTTGTCTCAGAAGAGTTTTTGCACTAGTATTCCAGAAGTAATCTTTCAAAGAAGCACATTTCATCATGCAGGCATTTTTGATTACTTTTCTGCACAAAGTACATAGATTATTTGTCCTAAAGGACTGCAACTGACAGCAAGAGACTGTTTCATTTACTTTAAAGAAAAGGATTAGCATTCAAAGTATCATGGGATCTTGGATGCTCTCTCTTTTTAGTGAGACAGCAAATGACTTGCGCTTGAATATATGCATAACTGCTATGTAATTATTTTGATCAGTGAAAAATAACTAATTCAGGTCTACAAGAAATGTAGGCCAGAAATGGTCAGTTAATTTGTTTTTGTAATTAACCGTACCATCCTATGGTTATCGCTTCTTGCTTCTACAGCCCAAAAATATCCTTGTATTTAGCATTGGTTATATAGTTCATCATTCAAGTAGAAGAAATCGGGCCATCTAACAGCAGTGCATTTCCAGCCAGATGTCAGAGAACGAGATGGCACCCAGCTATTCAAGAGCAGATTGGACGCAACTCCCACTAGGCATGCAGGGTCAAATTGGTCAAGGCCCACAGCTATTACCTCACTTAAACGATGTCTCTCTATAATCTGGATTCAAGATATCAAAAGCTTCATCGGCCTGCCTGTATACATGACGGTGAACAATGCTGACGTTTTAGAAAACACTTAAACCATACGCAAGCGAACAAGAGAGAAATGTGAAAAGGGCACCGACAAAAAAACTATGAGGGACAATCAAAAAGTACGTATTAAAATTTGCATTAAATAATACCTCCATGAGCTTTGATATTGATTGTTTCTCAAATACAAATTGTTGCAAAATTATTTGTTCACTGTAGGAAGCTACTGGGAAACAATACCTGCCTTACTGGCTGAGATGGCTAATGTCTTCTTCTGGAAGGAAAGGGGTGCTGACCCATTTTGTGAGTAACATTGTAAAACTGAATATTTAAAAATGCTAGCTTCTCATAAAATAGATTCAAGCAATTTCTTTTGTGTATCTATGTGTATATATAATCTTACATTACAAAACATAATACTGTTTAAGCAATAACTATCTACAATGGTTCACACTTCTTGAAAAGCTGTCATAATCCCACGTATCCCGTTAGCCCAAACAAAATAATCACAACAGTGTTTAACCAAAGGCTCTTCTGAGTATACATATTTGGGCTGCACAACTGGAAGTTTACGTCAAACTCGGAGACAGTGAGGGGAAAGGGCTCCAGGGGCTCAAGATATGGCTTGCTACAACGCTTGATAATGAATTGCTACCATTAATTTCATAACTCACTTGCGAGCTGAGATCTAGAGGTGAAGCCAAGGGCATCTTCTGACTTCCAAGACGTTAACAGTTGGAAAGCCAAGTTTGCTAAGCTATTGTTGTTTCCTTAAATAAAATTTCAATTCTATTAAAAATAAATAAAATCCATCTTTTTAGGAGCACGTCCAGTGCGTGCAGCTGGAATTTTGTGGTGGAAAGAATATGGTGTAACATTTGAGTTGATACATGATTGGCCTTCCCCCAAGAGAAAATTATAGATTTTTCTACCAGTCACAATGTAACACACAGTTTGCCAGGCTTAAAGTGCTTAGCAATATCCTTGGCAAAGGCTGATATATAATCATCTGTCAATTACACTACTGCTGTGTGTGGGAAAAAGAATTCATTTTGACTACATTAAAATCCGAGCTCCTTAATCAAGGCTTTGATATCTTTGTTCTAGATGAATACATTTTTCTATGCAACATAAGATAGAGATTTCAAGCTTTTCAGATTATTCCCACCAAGCATTATCTGGAGTAAAAACGAAAAGTGAGGGGAATACTTTGCCTTTCAAGTTACAATAAAGCAAACTACTAGAAGCATAATTTGAATTTTATTTCAACAGAAAATGCATCAGTTTTAATCCTAGCCTGGCCCAAAGAAGGAAATCCAAGATCACTCAAAGCTTAAGGGAAAAAAGCTGTTGTTCAGGATCACTTCACAGGCAACAGAAAGTTGTCTATTGCAACAATAAAAACATTTGTGCCAGACACAGAGCTTGGCCCTCTTAGAATTAAGTAATGTTTCCTTAATGTCATTTATGTCCCTTGGCAGCTGTGGAAAGCTTTGTGTTTTCCTGATTTTGTGCCTACATATGTGAGCATCCCTCTGTACTCATCTCTAATAAACTAAACTTGTTTCTACTTCATGCTTGAGCTTCATGCAATTGAAGGGCTTGTGATTCAGCCATGGTGGTTGCTTGTTAAACTTCTGATCCAACTTTCTGCATTGAAAAATATTACTGTGTCCTCAACATAAACACATTAACAAATTCTGAACCCTCCTGAGCTCCCTTTTTCCAAGATTTAGATTTGCCTCTTATAATCTAACATACCAATCCTTGGAGTTTTAAATTTGCTTTCTTCATTGTTTGTTGCCTCTGTTGTGATGTCCTTTCTCCTTTTTTCCTTGAGAATCATGAGGCCTCATGAGTCCGCGGTCAGAGTCGACTAATTCATTTCAGTGATCAGAGTCAAACTGAAAAGGTCTTCCTGTCCCTCCCTTCTGCAATGAAAACCCAACAACCTCAAGCACTTCGTGCTTTGCTGCATTCTTCATCTGGTGGCTGCCTGAGTATGTCAAGTCCCCTCTTACTACCAAATCATGTATTTCTTTAATTGCTGGGAAATAATCCTCATCTGTAACATTCCTCCTTCCATACGGTTCTCCATTTTACATAAACACGCATCTTTCTTCTGTTGTACTAATGAAATGAGAATACAGTGTTACTTCTGGGTTGGTTTCTTTTTTGGCACACATGAAAAAATCAATCGGTAATTAGGATATCAAAAGATTTTAAGTAAACTTTAAATCAGAACCTCAAATCTTTATCTTAGAGCTGGAAAGAAAAAAGCATAAATTGGGGACAAAATTTCTTGCTCACTCAGTACACTGAAATAGTATGTTTAATAGCCTATTTAATTTTAATCTGGTAGGCTATTAATAAACTTTGCATAAATACTACTTTAAATCCTAGAATTTTATTTGCCTGAACACTATTCCATGTAGTGCTGAGTCCCACAGACTATTTACATGTTGTATAAAGTAGAACTTCTCATTTTAAATGTGTTGCATTTTAATTTTAAATAGTACTGAAATTTTCAATGGTACTGAAAAGGGTTAATAGAGTTTAGTCTGTATCATTCGTGATTTTATATATCACATAATGAGGAGTTTTGCTTTTCTCCCCAGAGTAAACAGGATTAGTCTACATAATCTCATAAAATAAAAAGCTTCTGCTGTTCCTGCCTCCAGACATATTTTTGCAGTACTTTCCTGAACTTTTCAGTTCTATTTATTTGTGAGATTAACAAAAATCAAACACATTTTGTAAGCAATGTATTTTAGAAGAGGCTATCCTACGACTTGCATGATATTTCTGAGTATTGTTAGTTCCAAGTGGGTTATTTTGGAAAACTGTGCTAGTAATAATTTTAAACTAGAACTTCATAAAAAAAGTCATTTTTTGGCGATGGTTATTTAACAGACTGACTTGTAAGTATGAATCCCATTGCAAATCACTGAGACTAGGTATTATTGAAACCGCTGCCTCAGATACTCCTCTTGTTGCAAGGTGAATATAATCTAGCATCTTTTGTCACAGACCAATGAACTTGATTTCACAACTAGCATGTTAATTTCTACTATTAGCCCTTCTCTTTTGATAGGAAAGAAGATTTAGGGTTTTTAGAAAAGCAGGAGATAGGGTACTGGACTTCAGATCAGGAGACCAAGGTCCAAATCACAGATGAGACTTGAAGAAGGAGAACATATTTCAAACTCCATTTCTTTTATTTGCCTCTTTCTCTAAATGCTTAAAAGGTCCCTGCTTGCCCTTTGGATCTATTCTTTCCAAGACGGGATATGGTTCGTCCCTTCACCTGGTCCTTTTTTCTCCCACCCTAACTGTGAAGAAGGATCTGTCCCTTCCTTTTCTGTAAGCTTCTTTTTCTGTCCTTCTTGACGAGAGGCCCTCTTTGAATTCTCACCTGCACGCTCAAGTCTCTCCATGCCATGCCATACAGGACTACTTGCCTCTGAGGACCTGCAGGAGATCCATGCATATCCAAACGTATGTGTTGTTTCCAGAGTCCATGGTGTATCATGATGTTTACAGGTTGGACACAATGATCTTTAGGGTCTTTTCCAACCTAAATGATTCTATGATTCTGTCTCAGCACAAAGGATGCACCAGCGAGGCTGGCACTAGCTTAAAGATCTTTGCATTGTGTTCTACTTTTCTGTGGGCCATTAAGCTTTTGATAGATCTCACATAATTCTAGGAAATTGTCTGAGTCTTACTCTTCACAACTTAACTGTAATTTATGTTGGTTGTGTATAGCTGCACTAGTCTCTTTTTCCCCCAAAAAAAGAGTTAAGCTTGAGGATGGAAGTCCCTGATGTGCAAGCTAATGAAGTTTAGGAGAATATACTGGGTAATTAATACTGTGTGTTTGCTCTTCTCTAGGCATTAGTTACAGTGTGCCCTGAAATGAGAGTAAGGGACTAAAAAGACCTTTGGTTTGGTCTGGTTCATTGCTGACATCCTTTTGTTTATGTAGTTCAATTCCCTCTTGAAGCTTTCTTCAAATGTACACGTTAGCTACCTCCCAAGAATAAGTTGGGAATAACTGTACGATAACAGACAACAAACAGGCAACATTCAAGTACCAACCAAAGAAACAGACACAACATATATTAAGCGATCCATCCCTTCACACACATGAGTACAACCACGTACAACCTGCACTGAAAATCTTTGTTTCCCCTTACAAGTAAACCCTCCATGAACTCTCCAGGACAACTGCCAGGATGAGTGTCTGTACATATTTTCCCTAGGCACTTCATTAAATGTCATAAAAACAGCCATTATTTGGATTTAAGTAACTCACAAAAGCTGTTTATTGTTTAATATTCTGTTATCATGAATTTTATCCTTCAATTAATTTTCTGCCATACGGTTATATGAGAGAAATATTTGTATGAAGTCATCTTTTTAAAATTCATTTCATTTTCCTTGCTGAAACAGTCCATCTGCATGAACAGGCTGAGAAAATGAAAGGAAAACTTCACATATTTAATTGTATAAATCAGAATTATTCATATGATTAAGCTTTGCTGAGTTTAAATAACAAGCTGACTTGACATGCCCCTAATCAATTTGCATAACTGTTATCTGAGGGAAGTAACGGAGATCGAGACTGCCCGACTGTACACGGCATTAAGCACAGGAGCCGGAGGGGTGGAGGGAGGAAGGGAGGGGGAGAGAGAGCCCTCCACTCTTCCTCATTGCACAGGATTTTATTTTTCCAAGGTGGGTGGTTGCCAGGGAACAGTAAATACAACTGAAGAAATGGATTCATTTGACGTGAATCCCATGAGCGAGGCGAGGGAGCAGAACACCATGCAGTGACTAAGCTGAGGATCAGTTTGAAAAATCCACATTTGTTCAGGTGATTACTGAGCCAGCTACACACTAGAATTTATTCTCACATCCTTTCCTACCCTGTGTCCATCCCCTGCAAAAAAGGAAGATGAGTGTGATGCTGGTAGCCCCGGGGGCTTTGCGGGCAGCTCTGCGGGGGTGATGCCTGGTCCCCAAGAAGCATCCCCGTTGCTCTCACAGGCTAGTGGGGACCCTGCGGGAGGGGAGATCCCTGGCAGTGCCGGTCGGGTACCAGGCTGCTCCCCACCGCCCCAGCTCCACACCTGCCTCTCCGACTCCCTCTTACCCTGCTCTTACCTCCCCCCTCATCACTCCCTCCTTCCCTCCCGCTTAACATCATGGAACTAACATCACATTTGCTTCCATCTCTGCTTACACAGCATCCCTTTCCCATGCCTGTATTTCATCCAGACCGAAATCTGTAGGATGCGAAGCCCACATCCTTCCTGGTATTTCTTTTTTTTTTTTTGGTCCAGTACAATCAGGCACTATTCTTGTTTGTTTCCATGCATCATCACTGCAATAAACGTAAATAACAAGAGTATGTGCAAATTATCCATGATTAACTGTTTCTGGGGTGAGATTAGCAATTCTCTGGGATACACCCCTCCCATAAGAAGCCTGTAATCTTATAGTAATATTAAACCATAGAAATGATTCAGAAATGTTAAAGCAGGAAGGCTTCAGCAAGGGAAGCTGAAATCTGCAACTGCCTAATAACTGCTCTGACATTTTTATGTAAAGACATTTTTCAAAATACATTTTAATTGACAAATTTTGTTACAAAACTTGCCAGTATCATACCCTGGTAATTATATGTACAATTAATTTGGAAGTGTGCTGGAGAACAGAATTAGTGCAATTAATTTCACTGTAAAAACAGGTAGCTGTGGAAAGACATATAATTTAAGACCACATACAAAAATATCCCACTTTTTTTTTTATCCATTCATGTTTGAAGATGACAACTAGTGAGAAATTCTTGTGTCATGGCTCCTATTTCTGATTTGTCTTTGTTGTAACACTGTAGACACGTAATATTCTAGGAAAGATGTTTTGAGTTGTGTAAAAGGATATGTCTATCTAAGCAGCTAAAGTTACAACTACTGTTGCTCCCAGAGTTACCATATTTTATTTAAAGACTCTTGAAAATTTAGTTAGCAACTTTGATCTATGTAGGAGTAATATCCTTTATCTATTCAACACATACCTGTAATTTATACAGATTTGAGGACAGTAGGAGCTTCTTGACCTTAAATTATTTAATCTCAGAAAAATCAGGTTTAAGGACTAGTAAAAGAGAAGATTCTTCTCCAGTTAAAAAGAAAACCTATATTGCACCTTTAAGAAATGAAGGTTTTCAGAGAAATTGGAAATTCAAAAGTGTAAACATATTTTGCACTGTGTAAACATCTACATCAGTTTTAACATTAATGCATGCCCTCTTTTACTGCACATGTTTTGCAGAGTTTAAGACTTAGAAAGAAAGATCAAAGTATAAAATCTAATCACTACTTATACAACCCAGGCCCATGAGAAAAGGGAGAAAAAGCGTAACTTCTCATGAAGACTGGATAAGAAATGGCTGGATGTCTTTGGTGGCTTATGGAGCTGGAAAACACACCATTTCCTGGCAGTGGTACCTGCCTTGATGCCAGGATAATACGTGCTATGGACATCTGGTGTACTTTTACCCCGAGTAATGTGGGGGGCCACAAAAATAAAGAGATGTCATAGATGCACCACTTACCCCAAGTGACTTTCTTCACGTACGCACATACGCTGTCAGTAGCACAATGACCAGAAATCAAAATTTCCTGAATTGCAACCCTGTATTACTTTTCTCAAATCACATTCCCACAAGTGTTTACAATCTTTATAGTAAGATTTGCCATAGAGAACTACTATCAAGGTAGGTCACACTTCAAGCCTAACAATTTTGACAGCATCCTTTCAGTATGTCTCTTTTTTCAAAGGATCAGTGTGAGCGACTGCCACTTCTTATCATGTAAGAACACTTGCTGATCTTACTACAATAATCTTCTTCATTGCATTACTTACTGAAAATGCGGTGTCAAGGTAGAGCTGTCAGGAAACCACGTCCTCTGCAAACACCTGACTTCAGTAAAGTACTAACTCATACTACATCCATACTGTATTTGTATTATATAAATACGTATGTTCGAATGCACACTCAATAGACAAAGCTATTATTTATACAATACAAACAACTATGGAAATTTTGTTGAAGTTTCATGATATATATACATAGTTGCACAAAATAAATCTTTACAGTGCTTTGTTATTGTTATTATTGTGGTTGTTTTTGCTGGTTTTGTTGTTCTTATTATTATGAAATATCCCTTTGAATTAAATAAAACTACCCAGTAAATTGCCTCTTCAATGTATGCATACATCTGCCTATACACAAATCCCTGGAATGATGAAGACAAGAACCTAAAAATAATGCTTGCCCTGTTTTGGTACCTTTGATGTTCTCTTCTGTTTATCTTTGTACTCATTATGCTTTTCAGAATACAACCCATGTTTTAACTCATTTATTTCATTTATTATTTAATTTTTAATCTTTAAATATGAAAGTACTTTTAAAAAGTGGGCAGTGCTATCATTGCCATTTTGTTGATAGGAAAAATGAAGCAAAGGAAGATGAACTGATCTGTTAATGGTCATGCAATACCAAGCGTGGCATTTGCCATGCTAGAGGTTCACCTTTCAGTCTTCTACACAAGACAAAGTGTTGCCCTCTTCTCTAGCCCTGTCCTCAAGGAGCTGAGCATCTTTTTTGGACTGTCCAGCAGACTAATTTCTTAAAAAATATTTAGGACAAGAATCATGCAGAAAATCTTTGTCTAAGCAAATTCCATGGGAGTTTTACTGATGACTTTGATGTCTTTTTTAAACCTGTTTATAATGTCCACATGCCTTCTAAAAACAATGTTTAATTGCTATTTAGAACAGCGAAGGTGTTTCCTCCCAGAGAAGATAATTCATCCACATTTGTATGTGTTCCCTTGATTAGTCAGGAGGTTCTACGACGGCCTTACCCCTACAGTCAGGCATCAGGCAGTCAGAATTACATACATTCCCTGCTTCCCGATACTGCTCTTTTCCTAGCATATGTCACGAGAACAAGGCTGTGCATTCTTTCACCCATTTGCTTGTCCCTGCAATATAGGAAATGCAGTGTCACAGCTGTGCAAAATAACTTCATCAGTCTGCCTGCAGTGGAAAACCCTGGATAGATTTGACTTCAATAATCTGGAGATGTGGGTGCGCTGAAGTGGAATGGGTGTAGGATGGTAGAAACGCGTTGGAGGGAATGGGAAGGGAGTGAAGCAGAGGGAAAAGGGATCCCCATTTACTCTGGTTCTTTTTTCTCGTCGCTAATCTCAAGGACACAGATGTCAATAGCATTCCTAGTCTGCTCAAGCCAGAAATCTATTACCTGCTGCCCCGCCAGATCCACTTAGAGCCAGGACCATTTGTTCCTGTAGTTATTCCCATTTGTAATTAAAATCAGAGTTACATCTATATAAATAGCCAGATACCATAGAATACTTGATGGTGGTACTTTCATTTACTACTGGTATAATCTAAGGCTTTTTTTTGTAAAATAAAAATAAAAATAAAAAATTTAGTTTTGGCAATTGTGTCATTAAAAATTAGGCATTACTCCAAAATTCCCTTTGAGAAAAGGATACTTCTGCTAGGGAAGAAACTAAACACAGCCACATTCTAGCTTAATAAAGGAATCAGGTTTTTTTCCAACTCCCCTTTACAAATTTCTCAATTTCTTTGTATTTTGGAAAACGTGTTGAATCAGGAGTGTCTCTAGGTCAGGACTGACAAGGCTGTTGCAGTTCAGTGCGCTTAATTATCTAACATGAAGTAGAAGAGGAAGCTCAGTCTCTGTACCTTTCCTGTTCATGTACCTTTTCTATAGTTAAACTGTGTCATTTGCTCTTACTTCAGAGATTTTTGTAGAAAAGCCAGATAACATCCTCCTCCACTGAAATTTGGCATAAACATCGAATATTTCTGACAGCACATGCTGACCTTGCATGTTACTTTTATTTTTTGTAATATAGTGTATAATCAATGGCTGTAGCATGGTTCCAAAGCAATTTAAACTACAGTCTGATTTTAATTAACGAAGGGGAAAAAACCAAACAAAACTCTCTTAACAATTTTTTGGCTGAAATGATCAATTTCTGTCTCAGTAATAGGAGACAGGAACTTGAAATAATTCAATTACTTTAAATATTTATGGAAAACTGAGAAGTAAAATTTGATTCCTTTAAATGAAGACTTGACAGAAAATTACAGAAGAAAATAACAGGTCTCTGAACTAAATAATAAATAGATATATATTTGCATATATTTCAAAACATCTGTAAAAGCAGTAAACGCGTAATCTCAGTTTTCCAGAGATTACTAGATTACAGAGATTCCTAGTAAGGAAACTGGGGTACATTTCTGACCAACTTTCCTCTTCATTATGGGTTTAAACTGCTTATGATACTGTAGAGTAGTGTGCAGTGAAAGCAGAGAAAGTATAAACCAGCAAGACTACTAGAAAAAATACGTTTTTCTTCTGAACTCCGCTGAGAATTTATTCTGGAAAGGAGATTGCAGGCTGCCCCTTTGTAGTGCCATACTACCAGCTCGACGTGATATAAGTTCAATTCACAGTCTCACTGGCATAAATGTTTGTCTGTCACCCACTGAAAATGGTATTGGAAAACTCAAATAAAAACCATGCTGGTATAAATCTGGGAAGTGATATTGGTATTACTGTTATTGATACAATGTGAAATAAGGAATACAATGAGAATTATTTTTTTTTGTATCAATCAGTTGAGTTTAAAGGATTGGTTTGTGTGGTGGGCTGATCCCAGCCAGCAGCTAACCACTCACACAACTGCTCACTCACTCCTCACCCACGGTGGGCTGGGGGATAGAATAGGAAGACAAAAAGCGAGAGAAGTTGTGAGTCTAGATAAAGACAGTTTAACAAGTCAAGGAAAGAGAAAAACCCATAAGCAACACAAACTGCAAAAGCTGAAAGCAGCCACTAACAATCACTGGAATTGAATGTACAGTACGAAAGGGCGTGAGAAATGGATCAGGTGAAGGAGCAAATAAGTCAACGCTGGGACCAGGAACAGAAAGTAACAGCCTGCCAAGTCACAGTTAAACAGATGTAACAGCTATAAATTCAGGCTAGCACACTTTGATCAGGTCTGTCGTTATCTTGAACCCCTTGGGGCACCAAAAAGAACTGTGGTGGGTTGACCCTAACCAACAGCCAAGCACCCACACAACTGCTCACTCACTCCCTACTCCAGCAGGACAGGGGAGAGAACAGGGAGAAAAAACACTAAGAAAAGTTGTGGGTCAAGACAAACAGTCTAACAAGTGAAGGAAAGAGAAAAAAAACATAAGCAATGTGAAGGAAATTACTCACAACCTCTCATACGCAGACCGATGCCCAACCAGTTCTGAGCAAAGACCATCTTGGAAGCCAAACCTAAAATCCCTTCCTTTTCCTCTACTCCAAATTTTTTGCTGAGCATGACATTATATTGAGTATCCCTTCAACCAGTCTGGAGCAGCTGTGCAGGCTGTGTCCCTTCCCAACTTCTTACCCACCCCCCGCCTGCCTGCTCACTTGGGGAGAAGGGGACAGAGTCGGAAAAAAAGCAAGCCTTGATGCTGTGCAAGCACAGTTCAGTGAGAGCCAAAACCCTTGTTACCAATACTGCTTTAGTCGCAAATCCAAAACATAGCACCGTACAGGTTGCTATCAAGAAAGCTAACTCCGTCCCAGCCAGAGCAAGCACAACCTGCTACTGATGATACTTAATCACTTTTATTGCAAAATTAGCAAAAAGATTAGCAATTAGCAAAAGGGGACTGTTACATATGTCCGTCATGCAACAGGGTTTGTAAGCAAAGAGGGCCAAACCAAGACCTTCCTAGTCCCTGGACAAGTCCCAGGCGGTTCTTGGACAAGCTCTGAAGGCTCCATCACCTGCAAAGTGGGAGGTTGTCTGAAGGAAGCACTTCCCCACATGGCAGGTGCTTGGATGACTACAGCATTAGTTGACCAGATCTCACTCACGTCCTGCTACATAAATATTTGACTTGATACAGAGGCTGGATTCTGAGCTTTCTTGAATTTAAGAGAATTACACTAGTCTGTTTAAATGGGAAATGCAGCGCTAATGTCACCTGACTTCAAGTGTCATCTTAAGGCTAGCCTATCAAGGACCTCTCTGTAGTCACTGAAGAGTATAATGTATTTCTTTAGGGAATTCAGCCAACTGCTTCACAGAGATGTCTTAGGATGAGATGAATCATCCACTTTAGGTACTTACTGCTCTCCAGGTATTGATGTAGTTGTCTAAGTGCCAAAATGCAATATCAGAGAGAGAAACTGACTGTGAATATCACTAACTGAAGAACTATCTTGAAACAAAGGTACAGGTCCAGAATATAACATTTAGCAAATCTGTGCTGCTGTAAATACCTAACTCTGGAAAAATAGTTTGTAGTCACTAAAGTAAGAGACAATTAGGAAAACAGACAAAATACAATCTATACGGTTTCTGTAATATTTTCCACGGTTGTTCTGGAAGTGTTACATGGTCTGCGACAACCTGCAAAAGCTGCAGACGAAGTGTAAATGGTCTAGTAAATCCCAAACCTTTCATTTCACAGATTATAAATTGCCAAATGTGTGGACTGAAATATAAGCTTTACAAGGCAGTAATTCCATTGCAGAGTTTTTTTGGAAATGTGACATTATCACCTGTCTCCTTTTCTTTGCTTTGGGTAACTTGTATAAAAACTCAAAGCCTTTTCCATGATGCAGCCTTTATGAAAACAATTTTCCATAAAGTGGTTAGTATTATATCTAAAACGAATGGTTTTCTTCTATGCAGCTATGCAAGTGATGTTTTTATAATGAGTGTAGAAGATAATAAAACACTTTAAAATGATGTGACTGAGAAACTACACAAGGCTCATCATACTCCCAGAGAAGCTGTTCAGCAACCACTAAAATGAAAAATCAGTCCTCTCCATCTTGACATTTATGGCCCACTGCTCCTGCTGTCTTTGAAGATACCATCCTCAAGGGTCAACATAATTCCACGCAATGTTGGTACTTGTCTGAGCATGGTCTATGCTGCAACTCCTAAAACAGGCATCCATCCCATGGGAGCTCCAATCTTTCCTATGTTCTTCATTTTTCTCTACCTGGAAAACTTGAACAGAATTTAGGATTTTAATGGCTGTTTGATAATTATGTATGACAAAATAGATAAGAGTTGCCAATTAAATTTACCGTCTTTTCAAGAGCAGACTTCTGAAAGATATTATGGATGTTCTTTCTTTTCATCAGGTTTGTACATAAAAAAGTCTATGGCTAAACTAAGATCATCTTTAAATTGCTGGGCTCTCTCCTCAACTCTTGATGAGATTTAATGGACAAGACTGGATTTAGAATCCTAAAAAGAACGGCAATTAGTGTTTGACTATTCATTGCCTTCCAGTGAAAGATACAGCTCAACCACACTCAATCTAGACAAAATATGAAGTAGATGGCACATGAACAAGCAAGTTTACTCCTAGTCAGTCAGAACGAAACCAGTAGGGTTCTATGGGAAATTAACAAACCACTACCAGCAGTGGTATCCTCTCCACAGAATTTCTGATTCATCCTGTAGAGAGTATACATATCTATGCAAGGGATGTAATTTTTAAATTAATGCAACAGGATCATAAAAAATTTTTACATTACTTATGAAAATCTCTTGAATGTTTGTTGGCCTTCCACATGGAATAACACAGCTCTTTCCTGGATAGAATGTGCCTTTGGATCCAACTGTTTCAGTATAATTAAAGAACGTGACTTTGTTTAACACCTTGTTAGTATTTAGGATATCAGAGTATATTTGCTGCTGCTCTGCAAACATGACATACGCCAGGACATTCTGGTGGGTGCAAATCCTTGTCCTACGTGCTCTTCATCTCTGTCATTAAAGGAAAACAAGACAAAGGAAACTAATTGATATAGGCATCATGACATCACTGCACTGGTTTTATACATTTTTTAGATATTAAAAGAGAAAACTAGTGGATCATTAAGATACTGCTTTTGATAGGACTAGTAAAGAGTTTAATAAACTTGTTTTTATCTAGAAGAGCTTTTTTATTTCAGTAAAAGCATTAGATATCTTCCAAAATGAAGTTGTTCTCATGTATAACTAAAAAAAAAACCACAAAAATGCAGCAACAAGTTTCTTGGCAAGATTCGTCTGAAATTTATTTATAACAAACACCACAGACACCGTAATTTTCCAAAATTCAAAATTTCATTAGTATCTCACATCCACCTCTGAGCTTATTGTTCCAGACTCTCACAGCTTTTGCAGTTCCTGTCATGCCAGGTTCTCAAGACTGAGAAAGGATTTCTGGGAACATGACCCTAAATGTTCACCCCTTACAAACAGGATTTCCAAACCTCAACACATTCCTGAACATACCAAAACATTGCAAACTTTGGAAAGGAAAGTGAATCAGAGCTGTAAGCAGGTAATACTGGCACTGTTCTGCCTGACAGGATACGGGAGCACTTACGAGCTAAGAAAAGTAAAATGACACATTTTGAATCTAAATTCAGGATTCCACAGCAGAGAATGAGTCTTACATCTGCAAAACATCAGTGGCATGGGCTCCTGCAAGGGCTCTAGGTCAGCTCTGCAGCCTTGAAACCTGGCGAAAGAAGAAAGGCCCTGGGGAGCAGAGAAGAGTCTCCAGGGGAAAGACACACGTCTACACGTCTGGGAGAGTCAGGTAGTCACCAGTCTCGACTATTATCCACTTACCAAGTGAGAACAAAAACAAAACCAAGAGATTTCTGTTCAGGAAACAAAGGCTGGGGTTAATGTAATCTACTATTAGCTGGTCACATTGCGGACATTTACACCTGAGCTAATAATTCTATTTTCTCTCTACAGTAAATCCAAACGATCACATTTAGGTTATCAGTCATCTGACTTCTATTCGTCATCTCTATTAGGATAAAACATATATTTCTTCCTGTTGACCATACAGAGTTCACACAAGTCAAAACTCTGCAGCAGTCCATATTGGGCCAAATTAACGATATCCTTTACTTCTAAGGTCGCTTTCTATTTGGTGCAGTTACAGGAACTACAGATGCAAAGTTCAGAATCTTCCATAAACAAAGCAACTTCCTTATAGAAGACAATCAAGGAAGAACATTTGTAGAGAGAGTCTGGCATGTCTCAAACGTAACAGAAATGTAGATGGTGAGGGAATACAGTAATTTTTTCATATTTCAACTTTTGAACAACATATTGAACATGTTGAAATTCTTGTCCAGATTCAAGTGATGATTTTACAAATTTTGTGATTCCTAGAGTCATTTTGCATGCTCCAGAATTTGTCACTACTATTTATATGCTTTTATATATCTACTTTTCTTTACACTTTTCATTATATATTTAGTTTAATATGCATTTATAAAAATAGGTTTTATCACATGACTTTCTGGGTTTCACATATATCTCAGAGGTACACACTGACTGACGTAAAATCTCAGCATTCACCAACAATTAAGGTTGTTCATGCAGTTTGTGATAAAGCAGTATTATATATCTCAGACACCTGAACAGAAGTCATAGACTAGGATACAAAAACGTATTAGGAAAGTAACTTAGATAAATAAAGATATGGAATTTGATTAGCTCAGGTCATTTCAGCTGTTAAAAATCAGACTCCACTTCACTTTGAAAGTTGATCAGAAGGATGTTAACATCTCTGTTCTACAAACCGCGTATCTGTGGAATATGTATATTAACTCTTCTTTACTTCATGCGAGTCCTAGGAGTCTTCAGTGCTTAGAAAACACTGGTTTTGAGTAAGTGATAAGACAGCAGTGTAAAGCATTGTTCCTAACCAGAATAATGTGAAAAATGAGCTACTCTTCAGAGTATTTTAACAGTTCAAGTGAACTGCAACAGGAGGTGAAGAGACATCCCATTGTCCAACCCATATATCTCAGGGATAGGTACCAGCATGACTTATGACGAGAGCTTGAACCGAGCCTGCAGCAAAGGAGCAGCAGCTTCTGATCGCTGGGGAGGGCTGGGATGACTAACAACTTTGCTGAAGTCGATCACTCTTACACAAAGCATCTGTCAGGACTCTGCTAGGAGACATTTACAAATCGCGGATCATGACAAGTACAGAGTGTTCTGTGCTTCCACTTCTGTTTTTTGGCTGATTGAAGTTAGCAGTAAGATGATTTGTATTCAGTACTCTTGTTTTTCACCATGTTAAACCCTATTTTGCTTTAAGTACAGTTCAAAACTTCTCACCACAGTATAATCAAATTAATTCAAGTCCTTCCCTGATTTTGCCTATGTAAAGGTACTGTAAGAGGGACTGCTGGGAACAGACACACTGCACTTGGGTAATGGTGCATCTACAAACGTTTTTTCCTCTATCATCTCTGCCCCATAAACTGATTTCAGTGTATCTCCTGAAGCCAAACTCTGCCACGGAGCCGACCTCACAGGTCGTGGTTACAAGAAAAACATGCTATATGGTACCAGTTACTTAGCTTCTCACTAAAAGAAAATCACCATTTTGACATCCACATTTGCCAGATCCTCTGTGTACCTCCATGCTTTTACCTAGTCATCTTTTTCTTTTAACAACTTCTGAATGCGACAAAATAAAATTATACATAATGAGATACAAAATATAGCACTATTGCTTTATGATGGTTGTCAAAATTGCATTTAGAAAACCATATAGACTGCCTATATGAATGCTCTTCCATCGCTGCCCCAGTGAATTTGGCACTAAATTTTGCTAGTGACGCTTTAATGGAAAATCAGGATATTAAGTATCAAAACATAAGAACTTGTATGATCCCTAAGTATTTTTAAATGAAAGATGGTGAGCAGGCCAGGGATTTTCCTGCCTAAAGTTAAAAAAACAGGTCCTAATTAATCCATTTAAACTGTGCTATGCTGCTAGTATTCTACCCATAGTGTTTTTTCTGTTTATTTGAATGAAAGACAGTAGGAAGAGAATTGGTAGGTGTGCTGGTTTTGGCTGGGATAGAGGTATTTTTCTTCCCAGTAGCTGGTACAGTGCTGCAGTTTGGATTTAGGATGGGAATAATGTTGGTAACACCCTGATGGTGTAGCTGTTGCTGAGCAGTGCCCACCCTAAGTCAGGGACTTTTCAGCTTCTCGTGCCCTGCCAGTGAGGAGCCTGGGGGGGCACAACAAGCTGGGAGGGGACACAGTCGGGACAGCTGACCCCAGTGACCCAAGGGATATCCCATACCGTATGACGTCATGCTCAGCATATAGAGCTGGGGGGAAAACTGGCCGGGGGGCCGCTGCTCGGGAACAGGCTGGGCACTGGTCGGTTGGCAGTGAGCAACTGTTTTTAATTTGCATCCCTTGTTTTTCTTGGGTTTTA
>NW_009628622.1:0-516 GCF_000690535.1 Cariama cristata
CCCGACGGCACCGACTTCGGGGAAGTTCCCCGATTCCCCCCCACTCCCCTTTTGTTCGAGGAAACCGCACGCCGATACCGCAAAACCACCGCGGGGCTGCGGCGCCCCTGGGAGGCGGCCGAGGGAGCGGGGTTTGGATGGTGACTAGCGGCTGTGCGAAGAGGCTCCCTGCGGAGGGGGCGGCTTCCGGTGGACGAGAATCGATTTATTTTCGTTTGCAATTGATGGAGTTAGATCACAAAAAGGGATTCTCATTTCCGAGGTAAAATACCAGTGTGCATTATCCTAGGATGGTTATTTTTGTTAATCTGGAGACAGGCTTCTATATAGGGAGGATGTGTTTTTAAAAAATGCCAGAAGTTTCAAGAGAACGTAGACGTGATCTTTATGTTACTACACGTTTGGGGATGGGAGATGAGGCACCAGTTTCGGAAATCTCTTGTCGGAATTAGGCTCTCAAAATCCACATGTGCTTCAGTTTCATGGGTGATGATGCACTTTGCACATCTGTTCCAA
>NW_009628623.1:0-28845 GCF_000690535.1 Cariama cristata
TATTTATTTATTTAATACAAATACTTTTTTTTCTTCAGTAGTATGCTAGAGGTGATTATACTGTGAGATAGTTTGATCTACTCTGGAATACACAATTTTCCTTTCTACGTCTGGGTACATGTAATCTGTTAATAGGGCCCACACAATCTGTAGAATAACAATGTATTCCCTCCCTTCTCTGCTTGCTTTAGGTCTCTCTGTAGAAGGCTGAACTGATTAATCCAAATGTATCTACATATGTTCATTCTGGATTTTGTATTTTAGCGCTCTATTTACACTGGACATGCCTGGCCGACAATGCTTGTTAGTTAACACATTTTTGGCAAGATGGGAACCTGTATCTTAGTACAACTGGAACAAACCTTTCCATATTTTAGGGTGATAAGAGCTGCTTTAGCATAACTGATTGCAACAATTAGGAGAATATTATTGCATTATAGCTAAATTCTGATTTGATGACATGTGGCCTAGACCAGACAATAAACTCCTTCCTCTGGCATAAAAACATTAATCATTCTCTAATAAAACCACGAAATGTCAACATGTACAAGTCTAATTGCAATAATGACCTCAAATTTGGGCATTTCTTTTGTATTAATCCCACTAGCTTTGGTAAAACTATCTAATAGAACCATAGAACTCTGACATGAATGGGTCTAATTGTAATAATCACTCCAATCATGGGTATTTTCTTAAGTTAATCCCACTAGCCTTCATTAAACCTTCTGCTGGGAGTTAAATATTTACTTAGGAAGACAGTACTGTTTAACTAAAATCTTGATTCTATAACAACTTTGGTTTTGAAAGTGAGAACAAAACCCAAGAACAAACTGAAATACTTGTTTTTCCTTTAATTTGTTTTTTCTTCTATGTAAGTCAAATCATCTTCCTAACATGGAAGTTCCAGTCTCTTCTTGCCTTTATTGCAACCAGCTGCTTTTTCAATATTAGTATTGATTTATTTTTTTTTAATCAATCTGCTCAGTTTGTGTTATAACTGCAGTGTTCATTTTGGGCCTAGGACAACTTACAAATAATTTCACTGATATTCAGTGAAATCTCAGGCTTTATTATTTTCTGTGGCAAGCAAGAATGACTTCTGATTATTCATGTAAGCTTGTTTTCTTTTTTAAAAATAGCAATTGCTTTCCACAAATAAAGACAACTGTTCCTCTATGCAGACTGAAGATAAATTCCACCAGCAAATTCTCTCAGTTGAAATTACATGGAGTTACATTAATCCTGATAGTAATACAAACTTCAGCGCATTACATCAGTAGTGACTTTAGCCTATTGATGTTAAATCTTTTTTCATATCTGTTGTGGCAATATGCAAAAGACAAGTACCCCTTTTCTTGTGATAAAAACAAAGGGCTCTTTAATAAATGTGAAAGAACTATAGCCACAGTTTCATGGGCAGAATAGTGCTTATACTCATAAACAAAAGTCATAAGAGGGAAGAGTACAGTACATAATTTTCTGAAAATTTGTTGGGACCTTAGCAGGTAGGGTGTGGACCCTTGATAGTCATAGTATAAAAACAACAAGTAAGTTCTGGAGTGATGAAAAACAATATGTGAAGAGGTCTTTTCAGGTCTGGATCTCCCCTCTTGCCACTTAGGTTACCTCCCATCTTCCATGTTAATCAAAAAATTTTTTCCTTGACTGCACTGATGATGCCCATGTGGACACCTCAGCCACTCTGAAACCTGATTTCTCATGCCTGGTGCCTTTTAGTAACTGTCCCTGGGAGTAGCATTCAACTGCTCTAAATTTAAACTTCTACAGTAGAGACATATCCAAGTCTGTTGTCTGGACCACTCTTACAAGCACTGGAAAGAGACAAGTCCTTGCGGGTACTCATTTCAGGTATTTCAAACATCTCCACTATAGTGACATTAAGGAAGCCTTGGAAATGCTTCTCTCCCTTGACTGATGACACAGAAAGTATGGCTAACTACTTCAGCTGTAGTTGCCTACAAAGTGATGTTAGATGACATCCCCATATCTCACTTAAAACTTACCCTCAGAGCTTGTGTTTGCATTTTCTAAGATTATTGGGCCAGCTCAGCCACAAAGGCTTTCTACAATGTCCTGTATGGAAGTGGAAGGTAATGAAGCCTTGGGTTCTCCATAATGTCAGTATCAAAGCCATTCATAAGGGCAAAATTATGTAAAGAAACTTTTCTACCAATCCAATCATTTATGTTGCCCAAATACAGAACTTACTGTCGCTACATTTGTAGAGGGGTGCTGGTTTTGAGACTGCCTGTTTCTGGCTTTATCTCTATTGACAGCTGTATTCTTCTTGTCTTTCTTTTCAAAATGAAGAGTATAAAAGGTTATCTGCTTCCAAAAGCATTGTGTCACAAGTAGATCTATATGGTCTTTGACAGTGAACTGCAATTTATTGTTCATCCTAGTAAATCTGCAGAGGTGAGCAGAGAAACACAGACCCTGCCCTCACCAACCTCCTGATGTGTCTGCTGGAGGCATAGTGTACTGGTACAGGAGAGCACACTGGCCTCTCTAACACAAGGGGAGAAATAATGCGATATCTGTGATGGAAAACGCATCTGATATAAAATGAGTCAAGGAGCCTTCAGGATTAATTGTTTGAAAGAGTTAGAAGAATTGATGGAATATAATAGACCATTTTCTTACTCTTGGCAAAAGTAACATTTAATATGAAGCTCAGTAAAGCACTATACTTGCCACCTAGGTATAAAACTGTTGCTAGCAGTAGCTGTACAGACAAGGTTAATGAAAGAGACATTGTATAAAGTGCTTGAAAAGGTAAAACAAGTCTGAGGCCAGCATGGAGTAACTACAGAAATTGTGACTGAAAGATGTCAGGCTCTGAAACAGAATCTTTATCAATGTCACTGATATACTACATAAACCTGTTACCTTCTGAGAACTAGACTTCAGCAGCTGTGCAACAGCAGCATATGTATTTTAAATCATCCACACAATCACTAAGTGAAATGTGTAAGCAATCAGATGTGTGTGCCATAGGCAGCTTGTGTTCACTCTTTGTATTCACATTGGCATATTTTTTTGCAGACAGGAAGTTTGAAATCATACTCGCTAAAATAAAAGAACCAATATTCTGGTTTCACTTCACCATTCTGAGACCAGGAACCCTAAATACAACTATAGGGCCTAATTGATCTCACTCAGCCCATAACTATGTATCATATTTTATCATACTTCGGGTTCAGAAAAAACCTAGACTTAATATTGGCACTGGGTAAAAAAATAGAACTTTAAAAAAAAAGAACTTAATCCTTAGGAGTCACCAATTTTCAGTTAATTTGACGGTAAAGGCCCTTTCATCACCGTTCTTAACTGAAGTGCCAATCAGTTTTACAAGTCTAATTGCGATAATGACTATAGGATTTGGTGAGAACCTTCTTAAAACTCACCAGTAGGATTAACTGAGCCATGACTCTGTTGACTAAAAGTGACACTCAAATATGCACGCAAAAGTCTCTTTAATATCAACAGGAGTTCTGCTTCTGTGTCAGTAACAATTTGGCCTTTTCTTTTTAATATTACCTCAATATTATATTAATTAAGGACACTAGTTTCCAACAAGTTATATTCTTGTGGAGTTCTGTTACAGTGATAGATCTCATATGACATGGGTTTGACCAAAAACTTGCATAGCCATTTATAGTTTTTTTAATCTTTAGAGTAAGTCAGTTTCTTTACAATAATAATCCATTTTCCAAAAGGCTCCTCTTAGAACATGACCTCCTGTTCATTATAGGTTTTGAAGGGTTTTTTTTTAAGTGGAAATGAGTATTACAAGAGGAAATGCCCATGAATTTATTTTCATCTATAACATACGGTGAATAGTTTTGGCCTAACTCCAAGATTACAATTCCTGTTATGAGAAATACAGCTCAGTAGAAGACAGGAAAATATTTCTTAAAGCTGGACTTCTGCAGGAAGAAGAAATCACATCACCTCTACCATATCTTCATGTACCATCCCAGAACTGCCATATTTCAGTACAGCATAACAAATTAACTCAAACAAGATGATGCTGTAATCCAGGAAATGGGAATGGTTCCAGAAAGATTTAGTTTTTCTTCCGGAAAGGAAGGTAACAGGGTGGAAAACACACAGTTCTGTGATAAAGTCATGAAGTTATTAAAAGTTGTGATGTGATCAAACATATAAAAAATCACGTCTTTACCCTCAACTTTGTGTTCAGTCTTTAATCTCTCCTAATGAACTCAGTGCTTATTACAGTTCAGCTTGCTGAGATAGTGAATTAGATCAAGCTGATTCCTATTTCTTTTATTTATTTTTTTTAATTAATAGCAATTTTAATTCTTTTCATTAATTTTCTGCAGCATGGCAACAAATAAAAAAGATACACTGCATAAAATTAATTTGAACTACTTCTAGAAATAAGGTAGGTTTCTACCTAGGCTGCTTTTTTTTCTTAATTCTTGCAAATGTTAAATGCCTTAAAACAGGAATTTATTTTGGTTCAAAACAGAGTATTGGCTTTGCTATGAAAAGATTAAATTTCTTATGATTTTTTGGTACTTTATTAAAGAAGTCTATGAAGTAAAAAAAAGTGGAAGAAGAGCACAAGACAAGGATCACACTGTTATTCATGTCCATTTATTTCATATACATGTAATTTTATTACATATACAGTACAAGGGAAAAAAATAGGTACAAAATTCCACATATATAGCCCAAATAAGCATCAGCTGTGCACAGATAGAAGCAGCCCCAGTTACAGTGAGCACTTCTTTTCAGTGTGAATTCAGACAGTTATTGGACATGATGCTCAATGTGATCTGGTGCGTACAACACTGGTCAGTCATCTGTAGTTAACACTGTGCCAGCTAACTATTTACAATCACACTAATGTTTTCTACTGAGCATATGTGCTCTGTGTTTAGGAAAAATAAATCCAAAATAGGAGGTGTCTCCTGAGCGTCCCTTTTTCATTCCTTTTATAACAGCTAGAAATGCCTACAAAGGCTGTGAAAAGGTCCTTGTCCAATGAAGAGAACAATCTGCTCATTCTGGATCCGCAGAAAATAACCTTTGAAGCATTCCTTCATAATTCCACAGATTTTGTGTTCAAGCTACAGAGCAACTCAGAAGCTTCTGTAAATGAAATAGGCAGTAGCCCTCTCTGGTAACAGTCTCCACACAGAACCTTTCCAGGAAGTACAAAAAGAATAAGTCAAAGTGAAAAAAAAAGTTATTTGTGTGGAGATTACTACTGCAAGAAGTCTAATCACTATGCATAAGGAAACATACAACACAAACCTTGTATAAAACTGTTCCAAAAGCCTTTAATTTAATCAGTGTCTTTGGGTGGTCATGAGCAGGGTTGCTCATTTTCACCCCAAACCCATTCAAACATGTTGATTCTAAATCAGTAAATTTCATCTAAGGAAAACAAGAAAGAACAAAAGTCATATCTTTACATGGGAGCATGCACGCAACAGAATGCATGTGAACTGCTCTTTTGTAGCTGTGTCCACCAGTATATTGTCCTCAATAGGTAATGTGTTAAGAAAAGTACAAGAGCACACATTGCATTCCTAGATCACTTTTCCATCCTCCAACAATTTGCAGCCTAGGGACTTCCTGAATAATAGAAACACAAATAATAGCAAATAATTATATCAAGTAATATTTGTTATGAATTATTCACCACATAATATATATATAAATGGTCTTTCTCTCAAGCATACACAAATCCATAAAAGTTAATCTACGTTGCAATGTTTAAATGTGTTCATTGCCAGCAAAAGAAGGCTCTATCCTCCTCTACAAGTGAAAGAAAACAGGAGAAGAGTGACATGAGTTTTTTTGACCTGTTATATTTGTAGCATTTTCCAAATGCTCAACTTGGAACGCTCTTTCTATTAGAGGAGAACTTGACAAGGGAGTTACATATCTTTGTTGTAATCATTTCTATTTGTGGACAATATCTAATCTTTCTTCCTTTAACATACGAGGAATTCAGTAACAGGATGGAGCCTTATTCAGCCAACATCCTCTCCAAAAGGTATCTCCTTCTGGGTTTTTGCTTTCAGGGGTGTGTCTCTGTTGTTACTTAAGATTTCCTCATCTTTCTTCTTATCTCCAAGACCAGATGACAAATGCAGCCCCATCACATGGGGCTGTCCTCAGTTATTTGCTTCACCAGTATCCAGGTAAACCCCTTGGACTGTGTGATTCTGGTTTTGTTCACAATACTGTTGTGTTTCAGCTACCTGACTACAGAAAATGGAGTTTATACAGCTATCTTATGTAAGGGATTGTTGTTATCTGTCCATCTTCAAATACGTTACTTGACACCTAACAGTACCATTTCTTGATTGCAGGACATGATTGAAACAACTTTCTTTTCAGGTTGGACATTAGAAAGAACTTCTTCACTGTTAGAGTTGTTAGGCATTGGAACAGGCTCCCCAGGGAGGTGGTGGAGTCATCGTCCCTGGAGGTGTTCAAAAAACATTTAGATGTGGTACTTCAAGACATGGTTTAGTGGACATGGTGGCATCAGGTATACGGTTGGACTTGATGACCTTTGAGGTCTCTTCCAACCATAATGATTCTATCATTCTTTAAGAGAAAAATAGAAAGATCTACCACGATCAGAATGAGAAATTTCTAATTTATGCTCTTAATTTTGAGTATTTGTGAACCAACAACAAACCAGAAATAAATACAGAAGCAAAGGAGGTTTTTTTAATTGTTATTTGTTTGAACAAGATAAGCGCTGCATGACTGAAAATATTGATGCTGCAATGAGAAGATACTGTCAGTAGAAGTATGGGGATTACTGTTCCGTAAATTTATTTTCTCGAGGATTTAATCTTAACCTGAGGTGAATAGTTCTTGACTGAGCTGTGCATCTGGAGGTAATCCTGTTAAGGATCTAGTTTCCTGTAGATCTTACATAGCAAGATGAGCAAGACGATTGTGGCCACTTCTGTCTAGCAGGCTCGAGTGGGTCAGCAGGTTTATCAGCCATAGAAGTGGTTCAGCATGTTTCTCAGCCATAGCTTTTAGTTAGCTCTGTCCAATGGAGAAAGAGACAAGAAGTGTCTGGAAGAAATACGGTAGTATGGTGACTGCTCTAGCATAGTGCCCTGGATGTCTGTGCTTTGCTGTCTGTGCAGGAAATAAAATAAGTAACGATCAAATGAACACTATGCCTGCACTTTAGATGAGATCTATTGATCTGTGTAATTTATCTTCTTGTTAATTACCATAGATTTGAAACAAATTCAGCTGTGTAAGTCTTTTCAGCTCAGCCACGTGTATATTTTAACACATGAGGAGAGCTAACACATGAGTAGTCCTACAAAGTTGTGCCACTCCCTTAAGAAACTTGTTAAAGCAGGATTCATTTCTCACAGAAAAGATGTTTACTAGTATCTTCATGTAAATCTGCCTGTAAAATGGGCTTGGTTATATTTCCTGAATCCTTCACTTTGGTTAGTTTAGATAATCAGTAGAAATAACTCTACAAGAAAACTTGCTTTTCTGCACCTTGCTTAGCTTATAGAAGAAACATCTTTTTATATTGAAAAAAAAGTGTGAAGAAACAGCTATTTGTATTGAAGGAATGCCTTCTTTGCCTCAGTCTTACTCTCAATGCCTGCTCCCAGACTTCCCAAGTCTCAGTACACGGTAGCAAACTTTGGGATGAGAGGTGCTATCAGAAGTGAAGGAGCATTGCATTAGGGACTGCTTAAGGAATTTGAATATAATTCACAGCCCAGACAGGATACGTTTAAGGATGCTGGAAGAGCTGTACGATGGCATTGTGAGCTTGTCCTTTTTGAAATGTCATGGAGATTGGGAGAGGTCTTCAGTGACTGGAAGAAGACAAATATTTGACACTTCTTTGAAAAAGGCAAGGAGGAGGATCTGGAAGTATGAACTGATCAACCTCACTTCAGCCTCCAGGCAAACAGTGAACATGAAAGAAGTGAAGGTGACTGGAAACAGAAGGTGTGAAAAAAAACTGGACATTTGTGCTCACAGGGTAGTGGTCAACAGTTTGAAGTCAAACTAGCAGCCAGTTATGAGTAGCAAACTTTGGGGTTAAAACTGTCATGGAAAGGGTTCAACTACTTTAACAACAACCTAGCCAGTGGGAGGAAATAGACCCTCAGCAAGTTTGAAGGACACCAAGTTGGGGGCAAGGTAAGCAGCTGATACACTGGAGGGCAGGTCTGCCACTTAAGGGGACATGGATGGGCAGGAAAAATGGGCCAGCAGGAACCTTACAGAGTACCACAGGGAAAAATGAAAACCTGAGGTAGAACAGTCCCATGTACTGCTACAGGTTAGCTGGCTACCCAACAGCATTGCCAAAAAGGCCTTGGAGGTCCTCCTGGACAACCTCAACAAGTTGAATAGAGCTGTCATCTCAGGTGCAAGTATGTGTGTCTGGAATAGTTTAATTTATTTTAGTAATTATTCTAGGTGACTTCAGTAAAGTTACTAGAGATTTTCATCAGTATAACTGAGATCAAAAGTGAGCAGTACTTCTCTTTTGGTGAAAAGTAATGAGATTCATTACGGTGTTTTAAGATTCCTTCTACATACCTGTAGTGTGTTTGCCAGTTCTCAGCTTAATTGTCACATACACATACACACACAAATCATTGTGAATATAATTTTAACGCTCAAGAAATTAGTCCAAGTGTTCAAATGGTGTAATCATGCTGTATGAAACTCTTAATGCAAAAAGCGTTCTAATTCCACAACTCTGCAGAAGGTTATTTTGGAAATTGTGGTCTGTTTACTACACAGCAAACCAGGACCCAAGATTCTCAAATATTCAAGACCCTAAAAAATGCATGATATTCCAAAGTGTTCTGCTTCATTTAAACTCTGCTGGAAAGTAAGCACTTTGGAAAATCATGCACAAAAAGGACAAAAATGAAATATAGAGGAATTATGACTGACCAGCATAAGCAGATCTGATAAAATAATTATTGTAAGTACGAATGCAATTAACCTTAACTTCACTGTGTGCTGTTGCCATCTTGGTTATTCTTCAATTGCTTGCCTCTTATATAAATCATCATCTGTGAGGATAAGGAGAAAAGAAGGCTGAATAGGAAAACAAAGAACACATCATTATAATATTTTGTTTTAAATATGCAATGAAATTTATATCAGGGAAAAAGAAGTAAAGTCACAGCTTCACAGTTCTACTAAAACCTACACTGAAAAAAAGAAAGGAACATGCATCTAAGACACAGAGGGTGAATCTTTTCAGTTTTCTGTTACTAGAGGCTATTAAAAAAAATTAAAACTTATTGATGGCAACCCAGATCTCTGTAGGTATCAAATTCAGCATCAATGCTAGTGGTTTGCTATCTTATCTGTAAGAGCTATGTATTTCTTACATTCTCATGTATTCAGTTTCACTTTGTTTTCACTCACTAGTTGAGTCTTTATTTAGACTTCCTTGCACAGCTAATAAGACTGTTCGTGTTGCCTTCTACAGAAATGTAGATCTTTATATCTCTGTTTTGCATGTACATTGTTTCATTCTGAGGGGTGAACTGAGCGCGACTGACTTGTACTTGTCCCGTCCCTGGGCTATTGTGACTTTGTGTTTCCCATCCATGTGTGATTAATCATATTAAAATTTTCCAAGAAGCAACTCTGATCCCATGTCAAATAGACAAATGATATCTTTACAAAAATACTGAACCTGTAAAATGGAATGTATTTCCTTTTTTTTTTGGTAAGCAACCTATTGTCTGTCCCGTAATAACCAAGATTTACCCTCAGCGTAGAAAGTAGACAGTATTTTTCAGAGGCTTAACACAATTAGCAGGACACAGCATCGCAGTCTTTCTGAACTGAAGTATCCTCAAAGGAAAATAAAAGTAAAAAGATAGCCAAATTCTCTACACATGATGATATTTACTAATATCATCACAGCTGGGGCAACTATAACAGAGGTCTGCCAGTGGCTGGCCTTACAATATGCAGCCTTCTTAGTCTTTATGCCAAATGTGATTTGTAATGGAGAAAGGGACTAGCTTCTGTAAGTAAGACAATATTCTGTTTAAAGTACTTGTTAAAAATCCCACTGAGAGACTTTATCTTTCTTGCGTATTTAATCTCCTTGGAAGATATCATCTGCATGTCACAATACCCGAACAGATAAGTGTGGATTTTTAAATATTACTTTAATTGCAAAAACTGTGTCCTGAAACTTGTTTAATATTTATTGCTTGTTCTGATTTAGTACATCATGGAAACTGAAAATTATATACAACACAGTGAGGGCAGGGGGGGAATTCTATGAATCCCAGCTCACATTTTACTGATATCTTGAATAGTATTTTATTTCTGCTAAGGGTTTGGGTTGGTTATGAGGGGGGTTTTTTGTTCTTTTGGTGTTTTGTTTAAGTGCTGTATCTGAATATAAACCTGACTATTTTAGGCATTGACATGCATCTTACTTTGTATTGTGATATCCTGTGCCCTGTCTGGAGAAGCCTGCAGCTGTCTAAAGCTTAATTATGCATGAATGCAAAGCTGAGATGCTTGGCCAATAGTGCCTCAGCAGAGTATGGTTTCTCACTTGTTTTTGTTTGAATTATAATTGGGTAGATTTATATTTCCCAAACCATTTTGCCCCCTGTGCATAGTCTTCCTTGCTTCTGTTGCCTTTGTTTGAACCAGCTTCTGAACAAGCCTTTCTGAACATGCAGTGTCTATTAGATCTAAGATAGGTCATTAATAGATTTGACAAATCCTTCCACCTTTAAGACAGTTAAAAAAGGTACAGAAATGAGTCCCCTCCCCTATCAGTTCTACTCCAGATGGCAGGAGGTGGGGGGTGGGGTGGTGCTTTTTCTTTTTTTTAATGAATAGTTAAATAAAGGCTGGCATCTGGGCTGAAACAAAGGAGGGCTGGAGCCAGACTTCTAAAAGGGAGGGTAGTATCAAGCAATAAAGTGCTACACCTGCTGAAGGGAAGGTAATAGAGGTACTGAAATTGCATTTGTAGCCACAATTACCTTGTATAGAAAGGCTTTTGTCAATTGTTGTCAAGCAGACATAGGTGGTCAATCTACAAAGTCAACAAATAACATTGTCAGGGGTGTTAAAATATATGGCCCTATCATTTTACATAAATAGCACAAACCGGTGACAGGAGCAGCACTTATGTTCTGAGCACCCTGCATATTTATTCAAACTTGTTCTCAGCAGCTAAACATCTAGGTTGCTGCTCTGCCTTTTAGATTTATGGTGTCAACTACTGTACATTGTAAAACACACTTCAAGTCAACATCTACACGCACATCCTTTACAAATGCATAGCTATAAACATAGAGAGATTCAAAGGAAACCTAGAGGCAGGCAGATATGTCCCTGCACTGACTGTCCTAATTCTAGGAAAATTAATCCCATTTGGGATGTGGGAAAGTGCTGTTATGAACAATGCAAACCCAGAAGAAGGTGTTGCTCCCATGAAATAGTACTTACCCCAGCAATACCTGAAAGGTTGCTGACAAGGAGTGTGTTTATTTCCCTATCATGTCCTCACATTTAAAAGCTGATGCATAGAGGATTGTTGCTCTTTAGCTTTTGTAAAGGTACAGAAGCTAGCTAGCTCCTCTCTACCATGATCCCATTACAGTCATCAGCATCTTACTGGCAAGCAGAGCTACTTTGTACCCCATTTCATTTTGTAATGCAGTTCTGAGGACAGTGGAGGATATTCAAAATAACTGAAGGAATGCACATCTCTGTCTCCCTACTTCCTCCTTTCTCAGGGACAGTTTTGTGCGGCAAAGAAAGGTCACAGAGCTCACTGTGCTGCTGCCGGCTCCATCCCTTCCCTTCACCCAGCTCAGACAGAAGCCATGCCTGAGAGAAGGGCAGGGGCTGTGGCATGCCCCTCTGTTGCTGGTCCCAGCCACTCTCCCACGCTTGCCCAGTTGCTCCCCTCCGGTACAGAAAAGTGTCGTCATGAGATTGAGCCCAGGTACTGCTTAAGAGCACTAGCCCTCATTAAAGATTCAGCACATGGGAAATTTGAATTGCTACTAATAAATGACCATTGTGCCAAATGGTTCAGCATTTTGCCACTTGATTCTCTGTGGATTTACCTCTGTTTTAACATTGATTTAATATGATTTTAGCACTGACCTGAATGTTAACAGGATGAGGTTTTTCTTTTATGCCTCTTTCTTAGATTCTAGCACATCACATCAAGCAGGCTTCTGGCAAGCGCTTCTGATACCTGCAGGTGTTTTTAAATATGTATTTTAATGGAGTATAAAGGAATTAATTCTTTTGTTCGTACTGTACTATTCCTTGCTGGCCCTGACACACACCATTCAGCATATGTCTTACAAGGGACTTCAGGGTAACAAAAATAATATTCACAATAGATAAAGGCTGTTTTCCCCAGTGGATGATGGGAAAATGATTGGGTGTGTAGAGGGCAATTCCTCGCCCTCTTGAAATTTGAGGCCCAGAAAGATGGAGCTTTTGTGTGTCTGTTTTAAAAAGACTGAAATCCATTTACACATCAATGTCAGCTCCTGCTAAAGAAAGCCAACATTGTTGATGTTATGCTTGTCAAATACAAACAATTTGTTTCCAAGGGAAGACAAGTACAAAGCTTCTTGTCCACTAAACAGAGCACATTAAATATGACCCCTTCTCTGGGCACATGTACGCTAGCACAAGAAAGCACAGGAGATATATAATTAATATTAGCTAACACACAGTAAGGTTAATTGTTGCTTCTCTGAACACTTAATCTGCAAGCAGTTGATAAATCCCACAATGAATAAAAGTGGCTCGTATTTAGGTCACACAAAGTCATTGCTGTTTTTTAATTTAAACTGTGCACTAGATTAAAACACAAGAGTATTGCAGGAGGACAATTCAGAAGCAGTAGCAATAGGCTGTCATTTGGTGTAAAAAGTTTCCCCAGCACACCCTAGGGACATGTTAATCAAAGCTTTTTAATGGATTCAGTCTGATCTGTGACAGGCTTTGTTCCAGAGATGGCATTTGCAGGATAGAGCTGCAAGTTATCAATAAGACACAGTAATTGCTGGGAGTGATTGAGCCTTGTTCCTTAGGCTTCATACCATTCACTCCTTTTTATTATCAGTCAAGGCCAGAGATGTCTTGCAATAGGCAGTCAAGTGATGGTTTGTTTCTTTCTTTAATCCTAAACCATATAATGAAAGGAAATGAAGCAACATGAAAATTTGCATTAATTAAAAAATGTGTAAATCTCGTTCTTGTTTTTTCCCCTGCTATGTTTTATATTATTTTTGCCAGGATTTAATGGTAATTCTTCAATCTCTATCACATACTGATAAATCCTTTTTAAGCAATCAAAGCATTTCACTGCTTGGTTAAAGGTTTCTGTTCATTCATTGACAGTTCTTTATTAAGTTGTTCATTATCTTTTGGAAATCAAAGCATTGGCACAATCAGTAATGACTAGGGATAACACTTATCACCTACATAGATAGTTAGCCCTACATCCATTTAGGAAAGATAACTCCCAACGCTGAAATGAAAATTCTTCAGTGCTATTCAAGAAGGTAATAGAAACCTACCATTTTTATATAGTGAAAGGTCATAATCCTCCCTTTGTAGCACCACAGTCATTCCCATAGCAACAGATTATACCTAAACCCACTAGGGATTACGACCTCTCAGTATGAACAAACAGAATAAGTTTTTTAGAAGAGAAGGAATCTCTTTGATTAGTAAAAGGCAACACCAGCCAAACTCCTGTGTGTGCACATGTAAGACAGACACATACACAGCAGCTAAATTGATTTTTGTTTAAAGTACGAATAGGCAATAAAAAGATTGTTAAAATCAGTTTTGTAGATTTCAGTTGGGGTTTGTTTCATGCAGCAACCAAGTAAACTATAATAGATTCTGCCCACTGTATTTTATTATTTTTTTCTGGATTTATTTTTGTTGGAAATGAAGTTAAGGTTGAATTATTCTGATAATCTTATTCTTGACAAAGTTTGGCCATGTTAACAGGTGGAAGCTACTGCCTGAAGAAAAACAGAGATGGGAAAGTAAGGATTAGTCCTGTCTTGTTACTTTTACTATCCAATAAATAATCAGTCAGTATAATAGTTAAAGGTGATCAGAATACATAGTTTTCAGGCTGTGTGATGAAATAAATGCTTTTGTTGAAACTTTTTTAAGTGTTAGTTTCACATGTAACAAGGGAAAAAAAAAAGAGATATTCAGTATTGCACTACTTTGAGATATCACAGAATCACAGAACAGTTTGGTTGGAAGGGATCTTAAAGGTCATCTGGTTCCAACACCCCTGCCATGGGGAGTGATATCTTCCACCAGACCAGGTTGCTCAAAGTCCCATCCAACATGGCCTTGAACACTTCCAGGGATGGGGCATCCACAGCTTCTCTGGGCAACCTGTGCCAGTGCCTCTCCACCCTCATGGTGAAGAATTTCTTCCTAATATCTAACCTAAATCTTCCCTCTTCCTTTTAAAGCCATTGCCCCTTGTCCTATCATTATGTACCCTTGTAAAAAGTCCCTCCCCAGTCTTCTTGTAGGCCCTCTTTAGGTACTAGAAGGCTGCTCTGAGGTGTCCCGAGAGCCTTCTCTACTCCAGGCTGAATAACCCCAACTCTCTCAGCCTGTCTTCATAGGAGAGGTGCTCCAGACCTCTGATCATCTTCATGGTCCTCCTCTCGACTCGCTCCAGCTGGTCCATGTCGTTCTTGTGTTGGGGGCCCCAGAGCTGAAGGCAGTACTGCAGGGGGGGTGTCACCACAGCGTAGAGGGGCAAAATTACCTCCCTTGACCTGCTGGTCATGCTTCTTTTGATGCAACCCAGGATATGGTTGGCTTTCTCGGCTGCAAGTTCACATTGCTGGGTCATGTTGAGCTCCTCGTCAACCAACACTCCCAAGTGCTTCTCCTCAAGGCTGCTCTCAATCCATTCTCCACTAAGCCTGTATTTGTGCTTGGGATTGCCCCGACCCAGGTGCAGGACCTTGCACTTGGCCTTGTTGAACTTCATGACTTTGCACGGGCCCACCTCTAAAGCCTGTCAAGGTCCCTCTGGATGGCATCCGTTTCCTCCAGCGTGTCGACTGCACTACACAGCTTGGTGTCATTGGCAAACTCACTGAGGGTGCACTTAATCCCACTGTCCATGTCACCAACAAAGATGTTAAACAGCACTGGTCCCAATATCGACCCCTGAGGAATGCCACTCATCACTGGTCTCCACTGGGACATCAAGCTGTTGACCGCAACTCTTTGAGTGCAACCATCCAGCCAATTCCTTATCCACTGAGTGATTCATCCATTAAATCCATGTCTCTCCAATTTTGACACAAGGATGTCGTGAAGGACAGTGTTAAATACTTTGCACAAATCCTGGTAGATGACATCCATTACTCTTCCCTTATCCACCAACGCTGTAATCCTGTCATAGGAGACCACCAAATTTGTCAGGTACAATTTGCCTGTAGTGAAGTCACATTGGCTGTCACCAGTTTTCTGTGTGCCTTAGCATAGCTTCCAGGAGGACCTGCACCATGATCCTGGTGGGCACAGAGGTGAGACTCACCGACCTGTAGTTCACTGAGTCTTCCCTTTTTCCCTTTTTAAAAATGAGAGTTACATTTCTCCTTTTCCAGTCAGCAGGAGCTTCACTGGACTGTATATGTAGTGCTCTTTATGAAATCTTTTTTTACTTCTAATATTTGAAATTATCAGACATTTTTACATATCTCCTTTTTATTTTAAACAGTTAAACTCTGAAGAGATTATTTCATTTTTGTTGAAACAACTTCTGAAATTTTCTATCACAGGAATTTTTTTTCTGTTCTACTTTCAACATTGGGGGATTGTCACAGAATTTCCTCTGAAGTAGCGAATGTAGTAGCCACCCTGCCTATTAAGTATGTTTTTACCTTGTGGAGGAATTATTTACTCTGTCTGTTCGTGAAATACTCTGAGGTTTTCAGTTTGAAGACACTAGTGATACCATTATCATGTTCTATGTGTCAGTCATGTCTGTGCTGAAATTTAAAAAGTCATTTGAAATATTTGGAGAGTTAAAAATTCACAGTTGCTAATTATATAAGAACTTATAAAGTTTCCATTTTCCATCACCTTTAAAAGCTTCTCAGTTTTCTTATAGTATTGCTAACTTATTGCCAATTATTTCAGTAAGAAGCAAAGCAAGACACTCTTTAAAAAAAGACAGACTGCATTATATTCTGCCGTGTCACAATGTATATGTGTTCACGGTTCTTAGTTTTAAAGATGAGAACAGTTCATGAACTACTCTGCATTCAGCATACAAAAAGTGAAGCACTTCCACCCAGGACCAGCATTCTCCTGATGATATGTAGTATGTCATTATTTTCTGCTTCCTCTTTAAGCTGCAGCTCATATAGTAGGCATCTGGGCAAGACAGGTCATGATGCACGAGCTATATTGTACTGGGGCACTAGGAATATAACTTATGACCAGTCCAGGCACCTTCTTCTTTGCTTGTGTGAGGCAAAACCATAACACAAATAGCGATACGTTGTTTCAACCTTTACACTCAAAAGTAGAGTTTACTCGTTAAAGTGTTCTTTGCTCTAATACTGGTATCTAAAATGCTCAGACATTTATTTTTAGTAAAAATATTGAGTTTTCGTTAACATACATCTAGACTTGATATGCTAGAAAAAGGTCATGTGACATTTGGCTGATTTACAAAGAGCTGGACAGTTAAATTTGAGCAAGTATTTTCCAGACTTTACAACTTTTTTATACAGTGGAATAAGTATTTAGCTACAATTGCTTAAAGGATTATAGGCAAAGTTGAGCAAGTTGAGTATTTTCATAACCTATTACAAAGCAAATTCGTTGTTAATTTGCCCTTGACTTTGTTCAGTTGACAAAAGATGAAGGCTTTGTTCTAAGCGCAGCAATGTTGGAGGATTGTGATCACTACAGTAAAGATCAACAAGCAAGGTTTGTCTGATTCATCATGTATTTTTCTTAAATTCTGTATTATCACGGTCTCATATCACAGCCTCAAATTTGGATTTTTAGTGTGAAATAGTTATTGGAATGACTGCTGAATTCAATGCAATACATAGTGACACAAATAGGCCCTTCTTACTTGCCCTGAGAATGGAGGAGTTGGGAAAAAGGAGGATTTACATCAATGTTGAAGTGTCCCACACAGAAAGCCTTTCATAAAGTGTAACTTGGTTGTGTTTCTGAAACAAGTTGTTAGTTCCTGTATCCTAGAACAAACCTAGACAATTATTTCATTTCTTGGCATATTTGAACAGGAAAGGGATCATAAGGGCATAGTGTCCACTTGACTGAGAGTGTAAAGCTGTTTCTCCAAGACCATAGCTCCTGAGGTTGATTGGAAACATTTCGGACTATTTAAAATCTCTTATAAACTTCAAATTTTTAAGAATAACCAGATTCAGACATATTGTGATGATAACACTTCCTTTACTTCAGTAAAGTCTAAGATGACTAATTTTCCATCAAATTGTCACTCATGGAAGAAAATGCCTTCACAAGATGAGGGTCAGGGGGGCAGTTTCCCATCTAACTTACTGTGCTATAATTCCAGAATAAACCTGATCATTTCAGTGGAGTTCACTTTGGATTTCTACTAATGTAACAAAGTCAACCTTAGCACAAGGGTTTTTATTAAAAAGAAATGAAATAAAATGCTTACATAGCACATGCAGATATTTAAGGGGAGCTAACATGAGTCTAGGAGGGAGAAGTTAATATAAGATGCCAAACCACAAGGTGATTTTTCTCCAATGACACAATGTACACTTTTAGCTTCCTTTCCACTCTCCAGCTGGTACATTTATATTTGACTTCTTTGATTTTTGTCCTGGCGTTTCAAACCCTTTAGTGCCAAAGCCTGTACCTCTGTAGAGAGCCATTTATTTCAGTGAAATACTACAGAGGTGCAGGCTGGCATGCCTGTGGATTTTACAACAGGATAGAGGATTATAACTTTAGTATTACCAACCAAAACCTTCCTAACTCTGCTGCCAGCCACCAAATAGGACTTTAAAATTTATTTTTGACTGTTTATGGTTAGGCCAACAATTTTTACAGCCACTTTCTTTTCCCTAACCTGTTTCCCATGGAGATGACTGCCAGATCTTTCTCAAAAGGTCTGTAAGTCACACAATTTTCTGTAGAATTGACATTTTAAAGAGAAAAAAAGCTCTCTTGGGAGAAAAAAAGAGTCTATGTAAAACAAGAAAATGGGACTACAAGAGTTCTGACCAAAAAAAAGTTGAAACAGTCAGTCTAGGAAATGGACATTAGAAGGCCTGACCTCGCTGGGGACCGAACCTTTCATATCCCAATAATTTCAGTGACAGCTGAGTCTAGTCAGCATTGCAAAAGAAGAATTCAACACCTTTTAATGCATGGTGAGATGTTTATTCTGGCTGTCGGAAGAAAGCTACAGAGGGAAAATGCTTTATGTGTTTTGGGAATGCAGTCTCATAAAAGAGGTATGAAGTGTGATGCCTCAGGAATTCAGGAGAAACCATTGGAGAGAAGCAGCATGGCTTGATGTTAATGTAAACTTTTGAATGAAACAGAACCTTGGAGTCTGCCAAAAATAGAGCAGTTTATTGTCCTGTTACTACAATAAAAACTTGACTTTCTGTTGGTTCTTCCACATAACTTTTGAGCACTTTATATATTTACAAATGTATTGTAAATACTCCTGATTCTCACAGTAAGACAGAAAAACTTGTACTTACCTCTTTTTACAGTTATGTAGCCGAAGAGTGGAGACCCCAATACTGTTGGCTTTCAAGAGAGCTCAGTATCTATTTACACAACAAATTACAGTCTAAAGAACACAGTGCATAATTTTTCTACTCCCCAAAATGTAGCCCTAAATCCCTAATGTTCAGTGCTGTAGACCTTTAAAAAACAGATTTTTTGGCGTGATATTTCAAATAACTGCAACTGGCTTGTCTTGGGTCAGACAAGGTAACTGTACCAGGATCAGGATATTAGAGCATCCCCCTCAATCTGACTGCAGGAACTAAGCAGGAAGAGAAATTTAGCATAAGTACATACATATTTACCAAGGAGACTTGGTACTCTCCCACTTTTCTCCACACAGTATTGTGAGTTACCTGTACAGTCCGCAGCTCCTGTGTTACAACTGAGCAGGAGTTTCTCCCTTTTCTCTTTACCTTCATGGCCAATTAAACAGTGGCTCCATCAGCCTCGATGGAAAAAAAAAAAAAAATACAAAAAAGAAAACACCTATAGGTGAAACAGAGGTGTCCACAGATATACAGACTAATTCTATATAAAATGCAGATGCTGAAGTAAAGCAGACATAAGGATTGTCTTCAATGGAGCTGAGGAAAAAAGGAGATTTAGTTCAGGAACAGTACACTCTACCAAAAGCAAAACTTTAGTAAACTGGAAAGTTTACCTACATACATATATTTATAATGGATCTTCTAGTATAACTGTGGTTGAGACAAATTTTCTTTCTAATTTTTCATCTGAGTTAACACTGAGAAAGTATCATCGATGTTAGGGAAGGCAGTATTATCACTGCCATGCTACAGAAATAATAGCTCAGTGTACATATTTTTAACTTTACAAGTCTACCAAATTCTACTAGTTTTTAAGCAACAGGAAATAATTATTTGATGTCAAAAGTGATTTTATGGGATCTGATAGTGTAATATGGATGCTTGTCTTTTAGAAAGCAATCAGTTACAAGTGTCGAAGGATTTTAAGTGTCTGAGACCTCCTATCCTAGAGTCTAATTTGATGTGATCTTGGATCTGAAAATTTAATGATCGAAGAAGAAGGTTTAACTGCAGTAAGACTTGAAATAAGATCCCTTTAGTATGGGAATATTGTTCTAAAGACCAAAAGCAGAAGAGAAAGAAGAGAAAGTCTAATGCAAAGAATAGTGAGATAGACTAAAAACTTAAAGTAGTATAAAATAACAACATGTTGTTATTATTCCATCTTTGTTCATACAAATATTTATCAGGCTGTTTGTCATCCCAGGAGCCACCTTTTCCATCAGCATAAAGAAATAAATGTAACAAAAAAGCTGATTACTGCTGAGATTTTTCTCATGTGCTGTAGTAGGGTACACGTTACCGTATTTGTCCTACTGGGATATCATCAAGCAAAGCAAGTAATATATCTGCTATAATATTTATTAAATATGCAAATGATGCTCAGAAGTATGCTCTTTAAATTCATTTGGGAGAACAAAACAGTAACTGTTAACAAATGCAGCGAGTCTGTTTCCTCTAACGACTATTCTGCTTCACTGAATTATTTGAGAAGAAAATAAAAGCCTCTGTAAGGAAAGTATTACATCCTTGGCTGAAAGAAAAATTAGTGTGTGCCAGAAGATGTAAAATTCTTCCTACTTATTTCAAGTGTTAACACATATTTTGGTGGTTAATGCTGCATTACAATGAGATTTCTACAGTCAAATGACATTCATGTCAGTGCCAAGCAAATCTTCTTGAGGTTCAGGTTTTTAATATGGTGAATAAAAGCAAAGTTCTTGGGTCCAAATAAACATTACTTTGTCTTATTCCACAAAATGGTTGGTACCCTGAGGTGTTAAATGACAGGAGATTCATCACTAACAGTGTTTTCTGTCTCCTTGTATTTAGTCTAAATTATTAGAGAGGAGAAGAAGCTGAACTTCTCTGGTGAGAACATCTTTAAAACACTAAGGTCCAGTTTTGTTTCTTCTTTCAATTTACCATTTTTCTTATTGCCTCTTATACTCACCTCCTTACCTTTCATTTTAAATCTTTAAATTACTTTACTGTATGATTTTTAGACAGTATTCTGTAAAAATTTCTGATTGTATTTCTTCTGCTAGCACTGGGTGTAGCAATAGTGATGAAGGCTTTTTTTTGGTCTTTGTAGTTTATGAATCGAAAAGGTCCATTTTGGAGGACCTGGAGACTGAATTCACTTGCGTTTGCATAGAACGACAGTAGTCATATGCTTCTCCACACTGACTTCTAATGTGTCTTAGACAGTGGTTCTAGTACGGTTCCTGAAATTGCAGTAAGCATGAGCTGGTCCCACCTACACTTCAGAGAAAATTGTTCCTTCATGTGACATCATCCTGCCCCGTTGCTGACATCCTCTGACAGCACTTCTTCAGGGAAAGCTCACTGCCTTGGAATAGAAACAATCAGTATGGTTTGAGACTACCTAGCAGCTTCTGGCAGCTATTGGAGGAGAGTCTGTGCCTCCCTGACTCCTCTCCTAGCCATGAGCTTCAACTTCTCACCACTGCCACCTCCAGAGTCCTCACCCCACCCTGAGCTGATTCAACAGAAAATTAATCAAACAAAAAATGAATAATTTCTACAGCTTGTTCTGTAATTACTCTAAAATATCTGTATAGTTCACACTCACAATTCATAAAAGAGAGATCACATGAATAAAGAAATTGAAAAACAACTTGAAAAAGTGTCTAAAATACTTTTTCTCTCCTTAACTAAGGTACTGTTAAGTTTCTGCCTCCTAATTATTTCCATCTATGCATACAAGATTTGAAACTACAAAAACTGCCATACAAACCTCGGGATGTAGGTTTAAACGCGACTCCAAACAGACCAATGTTCCTCTATGCTGCTGATGTTTATCTCCTTATCACTCTCATCCAGCAGCATCTTACTAATGCTAAAACAGAAAGAATAAGACCCCCTGTTTCAGAAAGGAGTTTGAAATCATTAATTTAAATGTTAGTGTCCTAAGATGAAAAATACAAAATACACTGTTTTCTTGCAGTCATAATAAGCACTAAATGTGCTCTTTTTTTTTTTTTTTTTTTTTTTTTTGCTAGAGACTTCCTAGCTAATGACAGAAAACCCTCTTTCATGTGTGAACATATAATGCAGTGGAATCTGTGGAATCAATGGAAGACTGGGAAGGACACTCACAGAACTTCTTCCAGTTCTGGGAAAAAATATAAAAACAAAGATATAGCTACTTCAAAGCTAAGTGAAGGACTGTGCTGATAAGGTTATACTAGTTATTTGTCCTATTAGTTTTTAGGTCTCTTTGCTGCAATGATTCTGTTTCCAAAATGGTAATTCTGAATTACCAGCGCAGTCCTTATGATGGTTAGTATCCAAATGGGCATAACTACATGATGTGAACTATATTACTTAATTTCCTCCTACACACTGGCATCCGTGTAAGAGTGCCAGCTCTGTGCACACGACTTCCACAAATCAGTCAGAGACACATTTTCAATCTCTATAAAGTTACAAGAAATCAGATAGTGATAAAATTACCATCCAGTACTTACATGCACACACACCACATAAGTCTAGCTTGACTTATTGACACCCTTAAACTAAAAATTAATTTAGTATTGCTTTTGCCTGAAGAAAACAGGAGCTTCTCACAGATGGTGTGCATTACTTTCCAAGCTACACCATGTCTATATACCCAGCAGCTCTAACCAAAGAGAATAAAAAATGAGACTCATCCTTTTTATCTGATAATAACTCACAATACTCATGTCATGTTTTGTAAATGTGGACACAAATCTGAATTTCAAAACTTAAAAAAAATATATCTCCTATAGCATAACATTCATGACATATGAAGACAGAAATTCAAAAGACTTTTTACTGTATGGAAAGCTGCCTTTTAAAAGAAATTTTTATTCTGGTGACAGGTATACAAACAGATGTCATAGCACCTAGAATTTAGTGAAGACTTGAGGTGCTCTCAGAATGTTGCTTGCATCTCAAGAACAAGGATTTACATATAAATGAGCAGAAGTACAATTTTGTGTAAAAGAGAACTGCCTTTTCTGTGGGTACCCAGGCAAAGAGTGGACTAAAACTGGACAGAATGTATGTTGCTTTCACACTGTAAATCTGTAAATACATATGTATGAAAGAAATAGAGTCTTTCTTTTTTTTTTTTTTTTTTTCCAAAGATGCTTGTAATTGTGTAACTGTGCAGAAATTGCTTATTACTATCCTACCTGCACAAAACCCCAGTGAAGACGGTCAGATCTCTGAATGCAACATATGTAAGCGCTTTATAGTAACTGTATTATAGGTAATTATAAATGACAGTGTTGTAACTGTGCTGAGGCTTTAGTCTCAGACTGAATTAATTCTATACTTGTTTATTTCACAAACTTGCCTGAAATCTTATGCAAGAAAGGTTTGGAGAATATTCACCTTCTTTCCTCGACATTTAATTATAGGGCTAACCTCCTTGGGCTCCCCATATGACTGGCTGAGAGTCAGCCTCCACATGAAAGCAATACAGAGCAAGAACTGCATTGAGATTACCAGAGCTACACTGAGGAGGAGTGCATCTCTTTGAAGACAAAGAGAAACAACTAGACTCAAATGTGTCAAAGATTGGGAGAACTTGCATGATATTCTTTATTTCTCATTTGCAAAATTCAGGTAAAATCATGATTACTTATTTTACTGTAGTTTTAAAACATTTAAAGCATTTTAGGAGGAAGGTGCTACGGAAATGTGTATTACTACTATCCATCATGATCTGAAGCTTAAATTAGTATCTGTAACTTGTAGCAAAGGTATAATTGCTAACCACCTAATAATTTATTTTATATAATATTTTTCCATTTCCCTCTAATCTCTCCTGTTCTCTTGATTGTCTATTTCCTTCCCTTCTTAGGTTGTAGTTAAAATGGCTGGTACACGTGGCTTAGAAATACTCTTCTTCCTTTTTTCCCTGCAAATTTTCTCTAAAATACTGTCTTTGCCTCCTTGCAGAGATGCTCGTTTCCAAAGCACAAGGAGAATGGTCAGCTATGACAACGCAGGCACCAGTGTCTAGATTCTGAATGGCACCTGTTTGATGTGACTAGATTGAGTGAAGAATGAGCAAAGGTATGCAACTTTTCCTACATGAGAAACAGATTACATGGATCTCCACCCTGAAAAAGGGACAAATGGGTTCATGAGGCTGGAAAATTGTAGAGATTCATTAAATTACGTGTGGCATAAAGAAGGTGAATAGGAAATTATTAGTTTCTGTTTCTTGTAATACAGAATATGATCTTACAATACAATTGGCATTAAAGAAAAATCTTAGATTGAAAACAAACCAGGGGAAATGTTTCTCACACAATATATAATTATGCTGTAAAACTACTTTCCTCAGGTGACATTCTGCTGTGTCTCAAAAAGCAGTTGGTCAAATTAATATTCTAAAGAAAGATTTCTTAAGTCATCGTATGGTTTAAGTTGTTTTTTTGAAGGTTGTTAACACCTCTGGGTAGAAAGTAAATCTCAAATGTTTCTATAAAGTAATGAAGAGGTAGAGTTGGACAAAAGAAGTACTAAAATTGAAATTTAACTCTTCCCTTCTGTCATCTCATTTTTGTATGGTAAGACAGTTATAGTGAAACTTGACTGAGTTCACTTGGTTGTCAATATTTTGGTACCTACTGTAGTAGTAGGGAAGGAGAAATTCAGAATTACTGGCCGCCTCCTTTGACCAGTTCTCTTTACCGTACGTAAATGTTCAAGAATTGCCGTCCTGACCACAACTCCTGTGACTTCCTAACCAACGGGCAAACTCACAGGCAAAAATAAACTTCATGATATAACTAAAATTTAGTGTTTGTAAAATCACTTGGTAAATAACTAGAAAATAGTGCAGTCTGTACAGCCCAAGCCTATACAGTACGGTGTGCCCTGTTAGGCACCGGTGCACTCTGCACAGGTTGATGGGACAGTTGCTAAACAGCAGCCTTGACTGTTCACTCGTAGATGAGTAAGGAATTAGTCTATACCTCCAACAGATCTCTGGGTACTTGACAGTCTTAGGGGCAGTAATTTCTGTTTACAGCTGTTTGATTAAAAGTGATGGCAGTGATTTCTGAATTAATGGATGAGTGGGATAGGAAGCATCTTGAGAATTAACTCATGCAGTACCTAGTGGATCTCCCCTAACATCTTTCCTTTCCTTCTTTCTTCATCCTGTGTTTTGGGGTAATTTGTTCTTTAGGTAAAATGAGTGGGTTTGCACCAGATTAACAGATTTTCAAGCACTACAAACCCTTGTTTTGTGAAAGTGAGAGCAATAACACCATTAAAGATCTCCAGGCACAACTAGAAAACCCCAGCAGATGTTTGACCTCCTCACTAAATAATCCTTTCCTGTTCCTCAAACAGCTTTCTGAAACATTTTGTGAGAGGATATGTGGAAGATGGCCAAACTGTTGTAACTTAAAATGCAAAAATGGGAAGAGACCTTTCAAGACAGCTGAACACAGATGTTGTTTGTCTTGACTACAAACTAAGTGAGAAAATATTCTTAGGACTCTACATATCATTGCTAGTTTCTTAGGACTTTAATGTTGTCAGTAATTTGGAATTGAGTCTTCTTCATGGAATGGTATCAAACGTCCTTTCTTCCTAATTATTTTTTGCCACTCCAAATACTGTACAGGAAAGTATCTGATGTTAATGGACAAACGTCAAAAAATTTGGTTGTGAACACCCCTCAGATTTCTTCTTTTTTTTATAACCCTGGTTCTTGCCCATGCATTATGTCCACGTAATTCTTTTTCTCTGATTTCTTTTTTTACTTTCTTAGTTCTTCTTCCTTCCTGCTTACCCTTCAAATGGCTTTTTTCTGAATTCCAGAGGTCCCAAAAACTCTTCATCCTGTTCCCTTTATTCCACTCTGAGGGACAAAAAGAAAATAAAAAGCATTATTCTTCAGTCTTTGGATTTTGGCCTTTGACTCTGTTGTCTCTCTGCTTTTTCAATGATATAACAAAGGCAGTGAGAGACAGGAAAAGATGAGAAAACCTGAATACCCAAATATTTGAGGTATTTTTTCACCAACTCTGAACATGAAGGTGAAAAGCTGTTAAACTTTTTAACCTAAAGGTCAAAAGCTTACCTTCTGAAGTTAAAAATCTATTTTTCATTAGAAAAAAAAAAATGTGTGGACAAAAATAATCAGGATAATTCCAACAATTATATACTTCAGGAAAAGTGATTTCTGTCTTAAATTAAGTGAATAACTGAACCAGAGAAAACAAATCTAAATTCTGTCAAAGCACAAAGGTGGGAGAGAACCTTCATTCCAGCTAACTTCATAGTTAATGTAGAAAAATAGGTCCTTCTAGGGTACTATTCATCTTAACCTAAAGTAGACATCTAAAATAACTGCTTTTAGGGTGCAATGTATCTAATCTGTTTCTCTCAACTGACAGTAAGGGAGCATAGTGACTTAGACGAATGTGTGCTGTAGGTTTCTAAAGGTGAGAATTCCACCCAAAGGCAGTAACGCAAATCCTATTACAAAATGAAATGTATCAGCACTGGTGCACACCATGGAAGTTTGCATAGACTCTGTGCCTAATAAACCAGACCGAATCACTGGAAAGACTGCATAGTGCTTTAAGGGTATAAAGTGCTACAATCATTATTTTCTGAATATGAGAGAAACAATTGGTTGTTTGCATTTTTACCCTCTCTTGTTTCTGTGCGATAGTTACTAGAGTTGTAACTGGTTCGATGACTCTCTAAGCTAGCCACAAACACAAGACTAGAAATGGAGAGGCTAAGGTATTTAGTGATGGGGGGTTCACTTTGATATCATTATTCTTATGAGTTTAGTGAACACCATAGAACAGATGTGCCTAGTATGGCACTTCCTGATCCAGGAGCTTCGTTTGTTTTGCTGAGTTCTAGCTGTCTAGATTATAAGGCCTCTAGTGCAAAGACTATTGTAATTTGCATTTCTACACAGCCTAGCACAATAAAGCCCTGATTTTGATCTGTGCATGGCTACACCATCAGAGTAATAATTACTATTATTACTATAATGATTAGGATTATGAAGTCTCATGTATATTATGCAAACAAGTTTATATGAAAATGAATATTAAGAGAAATATATTTGTTTGACATTCAGTAGAGGAAGAAGTTTTGAATGACATAGAAGTAGCGTTGTCGTGAATATGTAAAACACTATGATCAGTGTCATACTTAGATAACTGCATTTGAAACAATCTGGCCATAAAATACAAATTGGCAGTACAGAAAGTCATGATACTAGCTATAAATACCAAACATAAGTAATTATTTCAGCCTTAAAATGGCCCTGCCAAGTAATTTTTAATGAGGTATTGTTAAAAAAATGCCCTTGTTTCTCGTTATTTCTACATGCAACCTGTGACATAGCAGTCATTCTATTTTGAGATACTGTCTGTATTGGTAGATACCAATTTGAACATACACTAAAACAAAACGAATCTTGCATTTTCAATGTTCTTTAGCTGTTTTGTGGTTGTTGTGGAACATGCAGGCAGATTCTTTTGTTGTTGACATCAGAAGTGGGGGTCACTCTGGGCCTGCTGAGTACATTCTGAGCTCAAGTAAAAATTGATTTCCTTTTTTTAAAAAGCAGCTGGCATTACAATGAATAGCTTTCTTTCGATTTTTCTTTTCCACTGAAGCATTCAGTGAATGCAGCAGGCATAATAGGCTGAAGTAAACAGTGTCAGGTTCTGTTATATCAAGAGCTCTTTTAAACTAAGCAGACAAGCTATCATCAGTGCCTGAAACCGTGCAAATGGCAGTAGAGACTGAAAATGAGTTTGTTTCCTGACAAGTGTTTTGACGACATTTTGAAGAATGGAAGGAGATGCTTTGCTAATTACTGTGGCTGACACACATTCAGTCATGATACTGTTTCATTAATGAGCAAATATAAACAGCATGTGTAAGGCAGTAATAGAATTAGAGATTAAATGAAATATATGCCAGCAACTCAGACCACCATAAACAAGAAAAATATAGGCAAACCCTTTCAGTTTGTCTGTCTTCACCTTTATTCATTGAAGGAGTCTGCATCTCTCTCACAAATGTTTTTGTAAACTAGGAGATCTCTGTGGCACGGCAAGCTAAGAGCAAGTATGAAAAGGTGATTTTTTTTTCAGTACTGACAGTATGGGGTAACTATCCTTTGACTGGAGTGTAAATTAAAAATAAGAGGAATATTTATAGCAATAGGTGAAATTAGTCTCTCTGAACATGGTTTAAGTTCAACCTTGGTGAGGTACGGGATTAAAAGATTTGCAAAGCCATAGGTAATTGGGATTGGACATATTCTGGAGCAGCAGCAAGATAGTCCTAATAAGTCATGACGACTGGAAAACAGTACTGCAGCTGACCACTACCCTTTCTGTATTAGGTTTCCACAAGGGAACTTCAGTTTTGGCTAGATTCAGAGTTAGGTTCAGTAGTACAGCATGGTTTTACTTATTATGAAAAATATGTGGAAAAATCTTTTGCCACTCTTCAACGAGTAAAATAATCTAAAGAAATATATATATACATAACTTTAAGCTATCAGGTTGCCAAGAACTAGATCTTAGTGTTATGTAAAGTGAATGCTGCCTGTTCCCACCGTAGGATACAGTCTACTTGTGTTACTGATCTTTGGAAATCTGAAAGTGTCTTTTGGGGGATATATCCGCCCTTTTATGACACAGTATAAAGGGGCATATCTGGGCCTTCTTTTTTGCATCTGGTAGCATGGAAAGGAGATCTGTCTGTTTGTTTTGTGCAATTCCTGGGTTTTTGTTTATATAAACTCCTTTGCAGTGTTTATATACAGTTCATATCTAAAGGCTACCGTTTTCCTTTGGGAGAGAGAAGAATCATAGAATCATAGAATCATTACGGTTGGAACAGAGCTCAAACATCATCAAGTCCAACCATATAC
>NW_009628624.1:0-290 GCF_000690535.1 Cariama cristata
TCCCCCTGTACTCAGCACTGGTGAAGCCGTACCTCAAGTGCTGCGTTCAGTTTTGGGCTCCTCACTACAAGAAAGCCCTTGAGGTGCTGGAGCGAGTCCAGAGAAGGGTGAAGGGTCTGGAGCACAAGTCTAGCGGAGAGCAGCTGAGGGATCTGGGTTTGTTTAGTCTGGAGAAGAGGAGGCTGAAGGGAGACCTGATCGCTCTCTACAGTGATCTGAAAGGAGGTTGTAGCCAGGTGGGAGTCGGTCTCTTCTTCCAAGTAACAAGCAATAGGATGCGAGGAAATGGC
>NW_009628624.1:479-25699 GCF_000690535.1 Cariama cristata
GTTTTTCAATTATCTTACAGGTTTTTCTCAATCTAAATGATTCTATGATTCTATGAAAGAAACATTGTGAAACTGTTTTAAATTAAGCTTGCTAGAAAAATATATGTGTCTTTATGCATTTCCATCTAAAGAGACACTTCTGCAGCCTACTGTACTTGTTTTGGATGGTACAGAGTTAATTTTTTTCATAGTAGCTGATATGGGGTTATGTTTTGGATTAGTGCTGATGACAGTGTTGATAACCCAGGGATGTTTTCACTGTCACTGAGCAGGGCTTACCCAGAGTCAAGACCTTTTCTGCCCCTCACCCCACCCCACCCGCAAGGAGGCTGGGAGAGCACAAGGAGTTGGGAGGGGACACAGCCGGGCTAGCTGCCCCCAATGACCCAAGGGATATCCCACACCGTATGATGTCATGCTCAGCATATACAGCTGGGGGGAGAAGAAGGAAGGGGAGGATGTTGAGAGTGATGACGTTTGTCTTCCCAAGTCACCGTTATGGGTGATGGAGCCCTGCGTACCTGGAGATGGCTGAACACCGGCCTGCCCGTGGGGAGTGGGGAATGAATTCCACTTTTTGCTTTGCTTGTGTGTGCGGCTTTTGTTTTTCCTGTTACACTGTCTTCATCTCAACCCATGAGTTTTCTCAGTTTTACCCTTTCAATTCTCTCTCCCATCCCACCGGGGGGGAGTGAGTGAGTGGCTGGGTGAGGCTGAGTTGCCTGCAAGGATTAAATCACACCACCTACTAACAGTCAACAGTCCTGACCCCATTACAACTAACAGTGAAAGAAGAAGTTAAAGTAGGAACACAGCCACATACAGTTACAACTTTTTCAAAAAAAAGCAAATGCATTATAAAAATAATGTCTACCTCCAAGTACTAAGAACTTTAAGTATCTATTGAAACCATGTAGATACCAAAGATACTTATTAGACTTATTTACAGAGTATTTTTGTCCTACACTACCTATATATTTTTATTTGTTTAAAAGTTCAATCGATTCCCTTTTTTGCATAGGGGAAAAAAATAACCTAAAACTCATTTAATTTTTTGCCTGATCTGACTGACATAGCAAAGAAATCAATGAGAATAATGAAGGTCTCCTTCAGATCCTTGATTATAATATTATTGTTAGAATCTCAAATTATATGAAATAATATATCACAGGTATATAAGTTTTAATTATTTCCTTTCAGTAATATTATTCTTCCCCATAAATACTATGATTTTGCTTTTTTTGAATTTTATCTGTTTTGTTTTGAAAAATCACAATTTTATTTCAAATATTTCATTTTCACTACAAAAATATTTTTAAAGAACCTGGGAAATAACTGCCCCTTAATACCTTTTCAGTACCTCCCAATCCAGTTCTATGAAACTAACCTCCTTTTAATGGTGTTTGAGGGGGAAATATAGTGCAAATATCTTGGGATTGGGAATGTTCCTTCCTTCCTTTCTTCTTCTTTTTGTTCTTTCTTTTTCATGCTTAACTGCTAACAGTGTTGAATAACTGCATAGTTAGCATGGTTTTCTTAGATTTGGAAATATGTTTCTTTGCGGTGTATTCTATTTTTTAAAAAACTTGTAGATAAATGCAGTGATTTAACTATGGCAAAAAAATCATAGTAATAATTAGATATTCATAATGCAGGTTTTCAGAGGGAAAAGTTAGTAAAAAATCATAAGGCTTTATGATTAAATGCCATTCTGCTGTTGTAGAATATACAGAAGAAGGATTTCTATTCCCTGTTCAATCTCCTTCATACTATTTCGCAAAAGAACATGAGAGAACTCACCTAATGTTATTGTGTCACCAGGTAACCAGTATAGATCCTCAGTCTAGCCACTCCAAAATTTTTGTGGCTTTTCTTTAATGATTTTCTGAGGAAAAATGCTAGTTTTGAGAATACAGGGAAGAAATATAACTTTTGCTGGGAATCTGCTATTTTCCGTTGAGAAAAATCAAACAAGATATGTTATTTAGAGTAATTTTGACACATAGCCGAGAATTTCCTCTTGTTAAATGGAACAAATGTGTTTTATTCCATATCATTTCAATACAACATTAAACTTAACATTTCTCTTTTTTTTTTTTTTTTTTTTTCTACTCTCTTATAGGTCCTGACGTTTTCCTATCAGCTATTCCCTTGAAAGGACCTTATAATTATTTCTCCCAGTGTGGAGGGATTGTATGACCTAGTGCACCACATAAGTTGTAGTTTAATATGAAAGTCTTTGTGGACAGTGGGACATCAGGTTTCTTTGTCTTCAGGACTCCTAAATGAAGACATTAATGCAGTTTGCAATTGAAACAATTTGAACTCAAGCAGCTGTGTTCATAGCAAACAGAATATTCTGTAATTCATTAGATTGCTACGTATCAAAAAGGGTTTTTTTGATTAAAATTTTGATATTAAGGATGGGATTTATCTCAAAAACTTTAGCTGGCTACAACACATGCATCACCAGGGCAAAAGAGCTCAGACTTCTACAGACAACAGATAGGAGTAAACATTTCTAGAGAACAATTGAACTCATTGATTTTGGATATATAGTTTAGGATTGCAGTCTAGAAGTGCCTATTTCTTTCCCTTGACTAGAAAAACAGTTACTAGTGATGACTGAAGTCTTGAGGATCAGCTGAAATCTTCTGAAATGTTTTCACATTTTGATAGAAAGCAAGTATTACAAATTCTTCCAACAGAATATTTACAGTTTCCAGTGTTTGCCCCATCCTGCTACAGAGAATGGAAATGTCAAAACATTCTCCAACACAAAATATCTTTATTTCACCTGTCACTACTTATTAATAACAGAGGAACCTCAGACATCTCTATCTAGTGTCTGAAGTACAAGGTACGATCACCCGAGTTTAAAGACCATAATGAGACTTCTGGATAGAAAATCACTAGAGGTGCATGACAGCTACTAAAGGATTATGTTTAAATTGCCAAGCATTCCTACTGAAGCCTACTTCAATACACTAACCCTTCTTCATGTTTCAAGCAACACACAACAAGCACAAGGTAGGCAAAATTCACATGAAACAGCCAGCTACAGAAAATTATGTAAAATAACCTTTCAGTCCACTACAACAGTGAAGAAATAGTCCGATTTCATCTAATAAACCCTTCTGTGCTTCTTGCCTTCCTGCTATGACCTCTTCTTAACTGTTCTCTTCATACCTTAGAATAAAACACCACATTCACATTTGAGAATGCTGCTTTGTTTCTGAATCAATCCCCCAGATACTAATAACTTGTGGAGTTATTTTGATACAGTTGTGTGTTACATCACAAAATTTTTTTCACATTTTTATAGAGATGTTAGAAAAATAAAATGATTTCTTGGGTTCAAACATAGCAAATAAACAATCTTAGCACATTCAAGTGCAGTATAATGAGCATTCTTTAAAAAAAGAGTAACTCACCTCTGTGCAATAACTGAAAATACATAATTACTTACAGAGTTAGAACAAGAGAAAAAGTTATACAGTCGTGGATTATTACAGAGGTTTCTGTTATATATTGCACAACTGTGTTAGCCGTCAGTCTCCACTGAGGCATTAATTCCATTCCATGGACACCTTAAAATTCAGTTATGTTCTGAGTCAGGGTGAAAAACAGGCTTATTAAAATTCTCCATGAGAGGAAACCCCTGGAATCCTTGCACTGAGGTAGGTCCATGGTTTTGTTGAAACCCAGATCTCCAAAACTCTGGGATTTCTTTTCCTGGCAGCAACCTTCTCCCTGATTATTGCAGGGTTATGGATACTTGGACATATATCAAACAGCTTGATTCAGAACAGGAAGAACGTGGCACTTTTCCAAGTAGATAAAGTGGAAGTAACCCAAATTTAGCCTGTTCTAGATGAATTTTAGTAGAATGTATTTGCTTCCTTTTTCTTTTTTTTTCTTTTTTTAAATAAATCAAAGAAATTAAATGAAAATTGCCCAGCCTTCTTCCATCGGCTCTTTCTCAAAAGAACCTCTGTACCAATGCTTCTATCACATACCTGGCACGTTTCACAATCTTTTAAATACAGCTTTACATGATTTAAGGAAAAAGTACCTACACAAGACATGAGACTTTAAAACCAGCATAAATTTATTCATAGGGCAATTAATCATAAAATCATAGAAATGTGGGCTGCAAGAGACAACATTTAGTCCAATTTCCCACTCAAAGCAGGACTATCATCAGCATAGGATCAATACTAAAAAGGTGACTCTCCATTTAAATCCTTCCTCAGCATTAGAGATGTGAACCATACAAATCATAAAATCTTAATAAAGCAACTATCACGGGCGTCCAGCTTTCCATGTATCATACATCAGCAGCATCCTTGAACCACTGTTTTTCTAGCAATATCCTCTCAGGGACAACATACAAGGACCACCATCAATAGCAAATATTAATTTCTTTCTAAAAATGCAAACATTACAGAATTTTGCATTAAAAAATACACAAAAGTTCACTTAATATATGTTTATACACAGCATAAACTCTTACTTATTAAAATAATATGAGATATAGTACAGATTTTGTTGTGCCATATTTATGTTTATTGTAAAGGTATTCTGTATTTCAGAAGGTGCAGTGGTTGCCACGGAAACTAATTTTTAGTCTATTGCGGAGTAAATAATTCTATAAATCTCACTTCATATCCAGTCCACAGGTATGATTTCCCTTTATTATTAGGATGTGAGAGGAGAAGGGGATAATTTTTTTCCTCCCTAGGTATTTTTTTTTTTCTGTGTAGTAGCTTTTCAGTTTGTCTAGCAGCGTCTTCTCGAGAAACAGAAGTAATTAAGAACAGAAGAGAGAAATCCAGATCTTGCAGGCATCCTCATCTGAATTACTGAATGCTTCATGAACTTATGGAAAATCATTTATTTCTCAGAACCTCATTGCTTCCGTAGGTAGAATACAAACAAAGGACTTACTAAATGTACTTCTCAATAGGTTGAGCAGCTGAGCTAATTATCTTTGTAAAATGATTTAAATTACTGAGACTAAAGGTGCTGTATAAACTCAAAGTACTACTGTTTTTCTGACCATTACTACCACTTATTACTGTGCTGGGATGAGTGGAGTTCATTTCTTCTATAGAAATGAAAATTATCAAGTAAATTTCACATTTCCTGAAATCTGCACACCATATATCACACATCAGTATTTTAATGTTTTAACAGAAAGAGGCTTAGCTTTCATCCAGTATGCAACGCCATGCTTAGTAACAATGCACATGGCTGTTCATTCAACACTTCAAGGTGCTTGCTTTAGGAATGTAATCGATGGACTTGAACCAGGTACTCCATCTTTATTGTGTTACATTGTTATAAGCTATTGTGTTATTATCTCTGCAACACTATATGTATTATCTATGTATCTAATAGGAAAACTATGTTTCTTTTGTGCTTATATTTATTTTTTTTTTCCCAGAACCTAGACTTTCACATTACCCTTTGCAGTCTATCTTCTGCAACATCCGTGCAGAGCTGGAAAGTAGAAATCCCTATTCTACCGACAGGACTGGAGCACAGTGATGTTAACAAATTCATCTAAAACTGTGAAGGAAACCTGTGTCAGGGTCAGAAAAGAAATCACAGCTCCACAGTCTGTGTCTCCACTGTTTAACTGGTTTTCATAGCAGCGTCTAAACACCATACCAATGGAGAAGGAAGCTGTCAGTGTCAGTTCTGACAATTGAACATAGCCATGTCTGGTAATGATATTTGTAGAGTTCACCACTGAGCCCACTTAAGAATTCTTCCATTAAAGGCACATTTAAACTGCACTCTGAGGAAGTGGGTTGCTGTAAGGAAGCGAGGAATAGAAGTGAAAGAGATCCTGATATCTGAAAGGGAAGGAGGAAGGGGACCAAACGGGCAAGTCCTTGGAGAGTTGGTCCCACTGCATCTGCCAGGAGTGAGGGACATCAAGTGGGAAACACGAAGTGATGCTGCTGGGAACGGATCCTTCACCAGCCCCAGCAGCATCTGTCTGCCTGCATCAAGTCTGCTGGATTTTCCCAGTTCTTTGACATAACAAAAGCAGGCAGCAGGGCCAAGGCCATTTTGCTGTCCCCAGGGTTCTGCTGCTTTGGAGAGCTTTCTACCTTGGTCGTGATGAGAGCCAGGCCAAGTTCAAAAACAGCAAAGCTTCAGCCAGGGCAATTTTATGCAGTTCTATTAATGTTGTTGTTTGCAACATGTTTACTTAAATTTGACATAAAGAAGAATTTTCAAGTAACTGTTAATATCAGGAAGGTCTCCATAAGAAACCATATGGAGACATCACCTACAAAACAAAACAAAAAAATAGCTAGTGGATATAAAACTGTATTTTTTCAAAAGAGTGCCCTGTCCCAGCTCAAACGAGCATAGCAATGCCTCTAAATTCATCTTATTAGTGACACGGATAAGTATTTTCAAGTCTGTATTGCATGGGGACTTCTTTATTTTGAGTGCTGTTGCAGAGTCAGAACTGTCCCTCTCTTCTCTCTGTTTCTGTTTATTTCCTACTCAGGCAAAATTGCTCCTAATGTCAATGGGAGATGCAAGTGCTCAGACTTTATGCAGATCATCCATGCACTTAAGTATCATAAGTGGGTGGTCTACTTCACTTTTGGTAACCATGTTTCAAACAAAAGCAAGGTTAAATTGTCATTTTTGAGATATCTCCAGAATCTGCGTCGAATCACACCGCTAAGTTCAGTATTTCCAAGCAGTTTCATCTTCCTTATACAGGATTTATGGACTTATTCAGGAATAATGAAGGAAAGGAAGATTATCTTAATCATGTTTTCTGACTTGCTATGTATTTATCCTTACAGTAATTCTGTAGAAAACATTTCTTTTTCTGATGCCAGCACAGTATTCCTTATGTACTTAATCTGAGAACTTGGGCATTCTGGGAATGTCTTATTTATTTAGCCCTGAGGTTCTGAATGTTTTGGGTAAATAGCAAAGGAATCCAAACTCAGTGTTTGGTTTCAAGGAAATAAAAGAAAGAAAACGTTCACACAAGGAGCCTTTATATCTAAGTAACTTCTATTCTTACAAGCCTTCAGACTGACATTGACATTTCAGAGCTTGCCAAACACATACACCCCTTGAGCAAACAAACTATCACAGAACTGCAAAGCTGCTACAGCTGACCTCCATCAATAATCTGCACATTCTTAAGGTGCCTCCTGTTTCTGGCTGTTTGTTGTCCTACTCCATCCTCTGCACTTTTCAAGAACTGAAGTGTTTCATATTAACCGTATTATAAAGAAAGTACATTTCTGAAGAAAAAATAGGACTGAATAATTTGGCTTACAAATGTTTATATAACTTGGTATACTATAACTTAAACTAGATCACACAAAAGAATATGAGCAAATTGAAGGGTATATTAGGACTCCCTAACTTCCTTCTTAAATTACAAGTGAGACCTAAAAGCATGCAAAATCATGAGATTCAGGGAAAGGCTTCTTTTATGCCCATCTTAAGACCACAGAGGCCAGTAAAAATACTGTTTAATTTGATAGATTCTCTCAGACATAATTTCAGTTACTCAAAAATTCATGCAAAAAAAAAAGTCAAAGTGAATTTCTTGACATGTACAACAAAGTATAAGGTATAAAATGGAAAGTAGAATTACAACCAGAAGGAGCAAACACTTTTATACCTGTCTCCGTAAACTAGTGAAATCTGATTGTGACACGCACTCAGGCACCTGATATCCTGAAAAATTCTGTATAGTGCATACTGATTTTCATGAAATAGTTCTACTGATGTGGGGGGAGAGATGAATGCTCTTTTTCCTATCTTTTCCACCATTTAAAATATATTGTTGTATTCAATTTCCTGAACTAAATGGTACGATATCATTTAATATCGTATCTGCACTGATTTGGGGGTTTTTTTGTTGGTTTGGTTTTTTTGGGGGGGGGAGTTGGGTTTTGTTTTGTTTTTAATTCAACAATTAATATTGAAAAGCAATATTAACTAATTATGGTAAAATTCTCCACTCATCTTTCATACAATTCCTTTACCAACAGTAGAAAAATTGTTCATGAAGGAGTTAAATAATAAGAACCTTGTTCATATGAACAACAAAAAACACAGTAGAACTTGATAGGTAGTCTATACCGTAGGCAGCAGTTTTGTGGGAAAATAAACAAAGAGGAAGAAGGCCACAGCTGAAGGAAAGGAAGCATTTACTGACATAGGTAATATTTAGAGCATTTAGAGAGGTTTCCTTCCACTGCACTGGAAACGACATGCTTTGCATATGGTTTTTGTGGACTTCCCCAAAAAGTCCATAAAACAATATAGTTTAAATTATGGGTCATTATTGTTTAATTTTGCACATAGATAACCTAAATGTCTAAAGCATGTTTGCACTGGTTTTTGCTCAAGAAAATCTGATCAATGACATTGATTTTGAGGACACAATATGTCAGTGTTAAACTACAATCGCCTTCTTAATGCACACTTACAATGCACGTTAAATAAACCCAGAACACAGTACCTCACATATCTTCATTGCCTCAATTAATCAAACAGCCCAAAGTCTCTAATTAACATTAGTGTGTTATCTGTTCTTACAATAGGGTAATATTCATTTTGAGCTGACTCACACAGTGCAGACAGGAGCTCAGTCTTAATGCTGATCCCACTAAAAACTCCTACTCCTTTCCAAGAGGAGGGAAGTCATGCCAATTAGCCACAGATTCAAAAGCTCCACTTCAACTACAGTTTCAAGTGTATATACACACACATTACAAAGAAAATTGGAAAAAAAGGTCAAAGACAAACCATCCATCAAACACAATACCCATTACATCCACATCTTAACATGCACAACTAAGATATATGACAATGGGGTCTTCTTTGCAGTTACAAAGATCTGTAAGGCAGAATAGATGTAATATAAAGATAGTTTCTTCAAGCAGTGGATCAAGCACAGAGTAAGTGACTTTGTGTCCAGCCAAAAATATCCCAAATGTTCAGGGCTCTGCAACTTATATCTGTAAAATCCACTGTTGAAATCACAGCTGGTTCTTCAAGAAATCATTAACTGTCTCCAGAAAACTGTGTTTTCCTTCTTCTGTGTGACCTCCCCTTACGCATTCCCCTTCAGACATGCGAAGCCAAGCACTCCTCCATCTATCAAGTCCCATGCAGTCTTGAAACTTTGACCATCATCTTGTAGAGACACCAGCTTCCTTGGACATTTAGGGTATAGTTTTGTCTACTTCAAGTGTTTCAATTTTCCTACATTTTAATGTACCACCAGAAAAAGCACACAGATTTCACCACATAGTTTAGATTGGGGAACGAGGGTAGTAAGTCTGCTGGCTATGTTATGATTCCTATGTTATTTTGCTTTGGTTTTAATTTTGTTTTACTTTTGTTTGTAATTGTGTATTGTCCTTGCTCAGCTCAAAAGGCAAATCTTACTCCTGTCCAGATTCAGACTTGGACCTCCTCTTCCAGGGCCCTCTTCACAGTCCCGCATCTTCTAGTCTCATACTTTACTTTCATACCGTGAGCTGACTGTGGCAAACAACTGTCATTTTCAATGTATTTTGGCTGATGGGGGAGGAGGGGAAGGAATAAAAAGTATTTTCCAGAAGAAACAGCAGTAATACAGTAGTTTGTATGGAATCCAGTATGGGTTTGCCCCTAAACACCAGAAACACAAGATCCCATAAAATGTTCTTGTCTGTGTGAAACAAGAGGACACTGAGAGAGGATTTTGTAAAACGGTTATATAAAGTCATGATACTTTAAGAGTAAACTATTAGTGCTACTATAAAGAGAAATAAAGTGTTCAGCATTATACAAAACTGACGATGACATTTTGTTGCTACTCATAACCACTTTTCTTTCATTTTGAGGTCTTAGTCACAGAGTAGGATATCTTGTTTTGTTAAAAGTTTGCTTTTATCTTTTTACTAAAAGATTTGGTTTCCAGTCAAAATTACAAATGCATTAGCAAATAGTCTGATCAACATTCATTGCAATGTGAATCAATCTGCTTCTGAAACACTAGCTGGGTTGTGTTTTTTTTTTTAAACCCTCAGCAAGAGGATGATCTAGAAGCAAGCCTTACGGGAAATATTATTTTTGTTTGCACTCTGTCTGAAATTCATTCCTGAGACACGTTCAAGACATGGGAAAAGAAGCAGCATCTCAGAGAAAGATGGAATACACAAGACTACAAAGACTTCTCTAGGGATGTCGTTCCTCTGGTCTACTGGTTTATAGACTTATGTACAGGGCTGTTGCTCTCCTAACTGAATTGATAGATTTTTCTTTAGTGCCTGAACACTGAACAGGGATAAAGAGTCAAGATAATACCTATCTTCATTCCTTCAAATATTCTGCTCTCTCTTAATAAACACATTTGAGAAGGAGAGTTGACCAAACTCCCAGACATAATTGTGCTAAAGTGGACTCACCTGGGAATCCATCTATTTATCATACACCACTTTTGTCACGTTTATTTAAAGTGACAAAATTACACACAATATGTTACCACTGTGATTTGCATCATTATTTTTTTAAATCCACTACTGATGCACTCTGCCAAAAGCTGGCACAAGGGAGCCAACTTACTTCTAAATTTTAATGTTATTCCTCTATAGCTGTGATAGTAGCAATTCCCCATTGTACATGCCTTCCTGTTCATGAACAGCTTGCTGTATACTCCTTCCTTTCTCCTTCCCACTGCCCCACATTTACTAGAGCTTCAGCGATTCTGGGTATTGATTTAGCCACCCAAGGTAGAACACCTTAGTGCCTGGATGAAAATGTTATAACTGAGTTGTTCTTACCAGAAAAGCTACGTAAACGACCTTTGAGAAAGTAATCCAAGTTTGTTGGTAAGGCTGCTTTATCTGCCTATTTACATACTTCCAGAACTCCAACTGTGATGCTTCTATATACATATCAGTAAAACATTTCAATCAAATGACTGTATTTTTCATGACCTCTATGCTATTTGGTCTGTATTTCCTTCTCATAGATGTGTCACTCACTAGGTCTCCAAAACACATGGTCAAGTTTAGTTAGTTTATGGTGTAAAACACATTCCATCCCAGAAAGACTCTGACAGATTGTTGAGACAGTTTCTATGAATTTATATTCTCACTTACCTCAGTACTACGGTTCGATCACTTTTACCTGTATTAGTCGCTATCATACACACTTACCTCAGTAGCTACAATATTCATAGGAGACAGTACTGAAATGAACTGCAAATACATCAAGATTTAAAACTGCTTGTGGAGTTTTTCCTGGATTCTTATTAGTCTGACGGACAATTGTTAGGTGAATGACTAAGCCAACGTTTTCGATGTTTTCTGTTTCCTCCAGCTGAAGACCTTACATTCTTGTTCGATTCTATTATCTTAGAACTGCATGCCTTCTCTGAATAAAAGTCAGTTTTCTATGTTTGTGACTTTCTTGCAATAGATAATTAAATTATACTGTTGGGTTTCATTAGCATGAACGAAAGGAGTACTGAGCTCAGTAGTGTGAGTGCATTCGTTAAAGTTTGTACTGGTTTTGGCTGGGATAGAGTTAATTTTCTTCACAGTAGCTGGTGTGGGGCTGTGTTTTGGATTTGTGCTGAACACAATGTTGATAACCCAGAGATGTTTTTCGTTACTGCTGAGCAGGGCTTACCCAGAGCCAAGGCCTTTTCTGTTCCTCACCCCACCCCACCCGTGAGGGGGCTAGGGGGGCACAAGGAGTTGGGAGGGGACACAGACGGGACAGTTGACCCCAATGACCCAAGGGATATCCCATACCATATGGCGTCATGCTCAGTGCATACAGCTGGGGGAAGAAGAAGAAAAGGGGGGGGGGGCATGTTCAGAGCGATGGCATTTGTCTTCCCAAGTCACCATTATGAGTGATGGAGCCCTACTCTCCTGGAGGTGGCTGAACACCGGCCTGCCCATGGGAACTGATGAATCAATTCCTTATTTACCTTTGCTTGTGCATGCAGCTTTTGCTTTCCCTGTTAAACTGTCTTTATCTCAACCATGAGTTTTCTCACTTTTACCCTTTCAATGCTCTCCCCCATCCCACCAGGAGGGAGTGACTGAGTAGCTGTGTGGTGCTTTGCCACTGGCTGGGGTTAAACCCCAACAAACTCCTACTAATTTACGGTTCCTTTCTAAAGTCCCTGGACAAGCTGCACTGTTTATAGCTGAATAAAGTTATAGCACAATGTGTTTTGACTTGACAATAGGCTCCAACCTGAAAGCAACTGTAAAAGTAATATCCTGAGTCCTATCTCATTGTAACCATGCTACACTTTCTTTCTGAGAGACAATATAATCAGTCACCAGCTTCTTGGTGCATCTGATGCTGTGTTGTTAAGATAACCATGTCCATAATGCATCTTTGCCTAACAGTTTCCTCCGTAATACAGGGACACTTTGAGATTATTAGAAACTTTGGAAGACATTTACCAGACGATTCACAGATTACCAGATTTCAACAGCCTAGTTAATACCTACAAACATTGACATTAGCTGGCTTTTGCCTTGGGATTGAGTTGGTAACATTTAGACTAAACAGTGTAGGGCACACCAGTAAGTACACCAAACGGATACACAGCAGACTTGTAGAAATGAGGCCAACAAACAGCTGAAACTGTGGCTGTGATCTGCAGCAAGCTCCACCATGCTAGGTCCACACCTGTGGACATCAGCAAAGATACTGCTTCTGTAATGACCTGATAGCATGCTTCAATGCTTCCAATGGTAGTTTTGGCTTCAGACTGAATCCCAACTGACATTCTCAGTTCTCTCTGTGCAGTGCTGATGTCCAGAAAATTGCAAGGCGCTTGTTTTCCTTATCTAGTCAAACCTGCAAAACCCCTCCCCGGCATCTTATACTGAAAATGTTTGTACTTTTACCAAGTAACATCTCAAGATATCTAAACTCTGCTTTGTGTTTCAAATAGCATATCAAAGGAGCATGCCTGGCTTTTCAATGGTTATCACACTCTTTATTCACTGTAGTGAATAGGTCACAGTCACACAGGAAGGATGACTTCTAATCCACTGACTTAAATGCGATTTCCATGTTCCTCGAAACTTCTACTGATCTAGCTCACCCAACTTCACAGACGCAATGTCTCAACATAAATTCCAGAAATCTGCTGGTTGGTAGCAACTGTAGGGTTCTTTTTAAATTAGAATTGTTAAAATGTTTGCCTATGTCAACAACAAATTACAGACATTTAAAAAACTACACACGCTTCTAGTCAGACATTTCTGTGGTAGATAGAAAACACTACCCAAAAGAGCTTACTTCACAGATTGACTTGCATTGGTTTTGTTTGCATATAAATTTCCCCTTTTATGATCTGAAATACATTCATCTACCTGAAATCATACAATAATTTAGGTTGTAAAAGACAACTGGGGCTCATCTAGTCCAACAATCTGGTCATCTAGTCAAAGCAGGGCTAACTTCATATTTAGATCAAGTTACTCAGAGTCTTCTCTAGTCAATCTTTGAAAAAATTCAAGGACAGAGAACTCACAACCTCCTCAGGAAATAATAGAGCTCATCTCCCAAATTAGAAATTCAGTCTAAGAAGTAAGTTTGGCAAGAATATTGAGTGATCACGCTCCATTTAATTTTCTCAGTTAAAACCCTGTGATGATCCTGGATATATTTCCATAAAGGAATAAATAAAACTTTGCCATAGCATAACAAAGGGCAGATTTGGGATGAGGAAGAAATGTTCACACATCACTGAAAATGAGCTCAATTCAAAGATGTTAAAAGGTATTAAATACACCACAACATATCAACTGCCTTAGCAGATAACTGAACCCATACAGGTGAAATGAAGACTGGGAAAGAAATATATTAGCAAAATAAGGTATCGCTTACCTATGCCTGTAAAGCAAGGTTATGCTATAGGGCATAGCTTCATTCAGTCATTCTTGAAAAGTATGAGACTGGAAAGAGAAAAGGACCATGAAACATACAGCGAAGCAGTCAAAAACTGCAGGAAGTTTATAGGTGGCTACATAGTTATTTAGAGCCATTTTAAAGACTTTTTAATGTAATCGTTTCAGGGTAAGATAGCAATACTGCAGTCAACCTGCTTTCTTCTGCATCTTGTGTCGAACTGAATCTGCCCACAGAACAAGACCACCCAACCTTTCACTCTCAGGTTTTCATCCAGAAACATTCATTAAGCCAGCAACTATTAAAGCAATACCCAGAGCTTTAAAGTCAAAATGATACTCCTTTGTCTACAAAAATAAGTGACAGATAAAACCACTCAATATTATACTTACCAATATAATTTGAAGTGTCAGGAGGGAAAGAAGATGAAGCTTGTTCTCTCCTTATACTATTTTACACTTTTACCATTCACTAGTGAACTCTAGTACAGTGATTCTCATTACCTTATAGTGCCAATAAAAAACATCGGTTGATTCAGTAGCTGACAGTACAAAATTGCATTTCTACCTATAAGCAACTTCTGCTTACATTGAAGTTTTAAGAGAAGTAAATTATTTCAGCACTAGAAGAAAAAAAAGGAATCTAATTTTCCCTTCTGATTTCCTGACCGTACTCGGGGAGAGTATTTATAATGCAGCAATAGAGTTTTGCAGAATTAGAAGGAGAAAAGAGCTGTTGCCACTGGACTTTAAGATCACACATCCAGCAAAAGCCTCTGCTTGAAAATAAAAAGTGGCATAAATGAGATAACAGGTAAGGGTGGAACGAGTTGCAAATTGTTTTTTGCAAATCTCTAAGCATAACTTGAATGGGTATGCCATTTAATTCATCAAAATAGGTTATCTAATACCTTGTTTTCTAAATGGTCTATAAAACAAATATTTGCCCACAGTGCCTAAAAAAATAGAAAGCAGTTGGTGACTGGCACAAAATAGTACCAATTTGAACAGTATTGTTTATTTAGTTTGTCTTAAGTCATCTGCAAAGAAGACTCATCTTTGTGATACATTTGGCTTGTAACATGGTTTCTTTTTGTAAACAGGCATCTCTCTCCACTCCAGGGAGCCGACTGGCTGGTTCTGTTCATGATGTGCTGCCACAAAGGCAAAACAAGAGATGTGTGGCATTTTTAAACTATGAGTAGAGCATCTTAAAAAATAATTAACAGGGAAATATTACTTATAAAGCTTTGCTAGAAATCTTAAATATGAGTTCTGTTGCATAACCTTCACAACCAGGACATCAAAGCAGGACATTTTAGTGTTTTTAATTCCCACTACTGTATTCGATTTCTGAATTTTATTTATCTCAACCTCCTGGAAAAGCCACTGACCATTTTCAGTTTTATAAAAACATATACAAAGGATACCAGTAAAGGTGTAGATGCATTTTAATATCCTTAGATGAAGGAGAATACTTCAAAATGATTTTACTAGTTAAGAATTAATAAGGCTACACCACTTTCAAAGGACAATGCAATTATCTGCTTTACTTACTGGCAGATTTAGACATCTTGCTGCATGTTTATTTTATTAAAAAGTTACAAGTATACAAAATAAGTAGTCCAAGGGAATTCACTTTTAAGAACCTGAAATTAGAGCGACAAAGAAAAATGAAACATATTTGAAGTAACTTGAACTAGAGAAGAAAAATGTGATTGATTTATTACAAGAGAAAATAGCATACATAAACCTAGGCAATAAAAGTGTTTATGTACTTATGATGTACACATGAGAAATACTTCTATTATATAGATTAAGGTTTTACTGAAATTTAGAATAGGCTGATGCTATTTGGCTTGACTCTTACAACAACATGAGAGTAGAATCAGTTCTATGGTGTTTGTAAGATTTAAATTATTTTATTTTATTGTTCTCTTTAAAGGAAGAAAAGCCTTTAGAAAGGAAAAAGTGTATATTATTTATAAAGCTAGAGTAGATTGAGGCAGAAAATGCATTTGAAAGAACTGTGGAACACTTTAAACAATATTGAGGAATGAAAGGAAAATTTATTTTTGGCCCTTGATGTTAATAAAGGTTGTGATACTACAAAGAACTTGTTTGGGTAGCCACGTGGCATAAAAGGTACAGTATTTACTATCTGAACCAAAAAGGGTTATATTTATCGATGAGGAATGAACTATATAAAGAAGCAACTGCAAACAGCCTTGCAGTAAATGCAAGTCATATGATTTATCAAGTATTTCATTTGCTTTGTCATTCATAGAGAGTGACAAATAAAGAAACCTTTCTCAGGCCTTGTTTTCTGATTTGTTCCTCTTTCCTGTACCCTCAGCGCTCCTAGATGATTTGGTAATCCCCCCACCCCATTTCTGAATATCATTTGCAGAAGGAAATAACTTCTGCCTCAAATGGCCAGGCTGGGCAACCGGTATTATTCAATTTCCTGGGACCTCAACTTCTCTGGCCAGGCTCTGATTACTAAGGAATGCTGGCCAGAGTTTACTTAGCACAACAGGGCATCTGCTAGAGAAGATGTGTTTAAAGAGGGTCTAAAACCAAAAAGGTTTCAGGAAGCCTGTCCCTTTTCCTGCCAGCACACCAGCCAGGCTCAAGAAGATCCAAGGCAGGAGAGCCCATCACAGTCCATCGCAAGAAAAGAGGGCTTTGGAGCTATAAACCCTCACAGACCCCAACAGTTGAAGCTCCCACCTCCCCTCACTGGTGGCTTGTCCACATAACCGTCACAGTAGCATCTTCCTGCTCTCCAAAGGGAGAAGAAATAGAGCATCAAACTTGGACAAATTCAGTGATGGATTTAAAGCTAACGCTGACATCATCCAGTGGGTTAGTCAAATTTTTATTGCTTATTCTGGAAGATTCCAGTGAGTGTTAACTGTATGTTAAAGTATGTCTGAAAGACAGGCAAACTAAAAAAACCTACCCGTTGATTCCCACGACCCTTTCCAGAACTCCAAAATATTACAGTAGTATTTCTTTGGAAAGAGTTATTCTAGAAGCCAGAAGTTCAAGAGAACTGATTCCAGTAAGTGTTAACTGTATGTTAAATTGTGTCTGAAAGACAGGCAAACTAAAAAAAACCTACCCGTTGATTCCGACGACCCTTTCCAGAACTCCAAAATATTACAGTAGTATTTCTTTGGAAAGAGTTATTCTAGAAGCCAGAAGTTCAAGAGAACTTTAATAGGTTAACAGCGAACAAAGGAAGGAGCTGTGAAAGGAGGAGCAGCAAATGGTCATCAGTTCTTTTTCAGTTAGATTAAACACATTCCTTACTCTTAAGGAGCCCAAACTCAAAATAATGAAGGTTATGATGACCCTGATAAAAAGGAAGCTTTTAAGACACCAAAGTCATGATGTAATCATCCCATAGTTGTATTTGTAAATTATCCACAATACAGTATAATGAATTTGCTTGGAAATCTACACATAATGAAAGTTTCCTGGTACTGTGTTCAGCACCTTTTCTCTCATCAACCTGTCAGGAATTTATGCAGGGAACATTTGATAATGATAGAAGTGATTCTTTGCATAATATTCCCATGCTACAAAGAGAGACCTCTGGTATGACCCTCCTCTTCTCCCCCTTCTCCAGTATTTTGTATTCTCTTTTATCTCTTTTTTACTTCTGTCTGTGATCAGCATTTTATCCATCTGTCAGATCGCAGTTAGAGGCTGCAGAAAAAGTTTGGGGTTTTTCTTCTGAGTAGCAGACTGAAAATGACCAAGACCTTCCTCAATGAAGCACATATTTAGATGCTGGGAATCTAGCGAACATTATCCTTGTCAGATTTGCTTGTCAGATACTATCCCTGTCAAATGCATACTCTCTCACAGAATTAACTCTTTATAACTCATAAAATAATTTAGTCCATAAAATTTGAACAGATTTCTCTTTTATTTAAAAGAGGAGGAAAAACATGGAAAGGATGCTTTACTGCTAGCTAAGATATTTTAGCAATCATCTGTTCCCTCAGTAGTTCTGTCCCCTACTCCCATCACTTTTAGAAGAAAAGAATTCCTAGAGTGCTCTGCTGATTTAATCTATTTGATAGACAAAAATGTGTCTATTGTGGGGGTGTACTGGGCCCAACTGGGAGAGAGTTAATTTTCTTCATAGCAGCTCATATGGTGCTGTTGTAGATTTATGATTTATATTTTACACTTTATGTTTTAGTTATGGCTGAACAGTGTTTGCATAGCACCAAAGCCTTCTCTGTCCCAGTCTACCTCCCTGCAGTGAATAGGTTGAGGGTTGCCCAACAGGTTGTGAGGGGACACAACCAGGCAGGTGACCCAAACTAACCGGAGATATTCCATGCCATATGACGTCATACTCGGCAATAAAAGGGAAAAGAAAGGGATTTAAGGAGGTTAGCCATCTTTTGCTTGGGAACTGGCTGGACATGGGTCTGCCTGTGGGAGGTGGTCAGTGATTGCCTTTGCATCTCTTGTTTTGTTTTCTTTCTCTCTTCTTCTACTTATACTTCACTTATTAACCTTTTTTTTTTTTTTTTTAAAATCTCAACCCCTGGGTTTTCTTGCTTCTACTGTTCCTTTCCTCTTCCCCTGTCCCACTGAGGGTGTGGGAGGCAGCGTCCAAGCATGTGTGTGCTGCTTAGCTGCCCACTCGAGTTAACCCACAACAGGGAGGCAGGGGAATGAAGACTGTCTGAGACCTGGTTCCCTCCATTTAAGGGTAAAGAAAAGGAATGCATTGAAACGTATCATTAAATGCAACAGGCAACAACTATTTCAGTAATCCAACCATGACTGACAGTTCCCATTTCAGTCCAGCCTGCAAAGGCACTTGTCTTTGCCTTGTTGAACTGTGACTATCTGCCACAAGCCCATTAAGGAACATCATTGACCCTATGGTCACATGTACTTTGTTCTTTTCTCTTCTGTCTACACAAAAGAATATAGCATGCAATGCAAATTAATAAAAATTAAGCATTTTAGTTGCTTAAATTGTTTATTTTGTATTTTGAAAATGAGACAGTAGAGTAAGTGACAGCTACATGGGAATTTATGCTATATCCTGAAGTCATTTTCATAACCAACAAGTAATTAAAGAGAACAGAACTTAAAATGGCAAATGCGATTAGTATTTTTACTAATTTAATAAGATGAATTAGCAGATGATGTGCAGTCTTCCTGAGCTGTTCTCTGAACACTTCAATAGAATTCCTTCCATTCCAAATATCCTACTTTAGACATGCAAAATTCATTTCTGTAAACAGTCGCCACCATGCACTTGACTTCTGCTCTTCTGATGAGCTCTCCGACTAGCACCCTCATCTCACACATTAATAATGGAGATGGGCTCACATATTAACAATGGAGACGGGAGTTTCCAAAAAAACCTCTTCTATCCTGTATACTATGGACAATCAAACAAAAAACTCTTATAGGAACTGTATTCAGTGGATTCTTTACAGCTGGAAGTTTCTATTCATAGAGGGTTTTTTTAAACAGCTATTACTCAGTTTCAACACTGTATTTATATCAGCAACCGGACAAGAAGCTGGAAATAGTAGGCAAGTTGGATTGTATTTCTTTTCAACAATGCTCAGTTTCTGGTACACAGCAGCTAAAAACATCATTATTATCCTGTTTTCAAGAAGATCTTAAAGCACAATCACTTTGAAGTGTTCATTAGTAACAAATAATTCTTTTTCGTCTCACATTCTTGATTCAGTGCGTTAATATATGGATATTAATTTGGATACATCGATACTATAAGGATGTTAATTTGGATTATATATGGATACTGATACAGATATTAATATTTCTACAGAAAGCTGAGCTGCAGAACAAACGCAAATGCAGGGGGGTTGTGAAAAAAAAAGGACAGAAAAACAAAAAAGCTGAGGAAAAAATCAGTGCCTTGGCACTGTGATCAGCACTTCCAGGATTAATATCCATTTGTAACAGATAGTTTTGCAAGAGCGTCAGTAAAAAGAAAAAAAAGGAAAAAAAAAACCCAACAAAAAACCCACCACAAAACACAATCCCAAAAGCCATCTTGCTCACTCTTAAGGAGCAGATTGTAGGTCTCTTGAAACAGTGATGATATCGTCATTACATGCAATAAAAGCACTACGTATGTATTTGATACAATATAAATAAAAGATCACCTAATAGAGTTGGTTTTAAATATAATCAACTATTTATATACCCCACCATCCCCTCAACATCAGCAATATGCCTAGTAACATGACATCTGACAGCCTGGTGGGAAAATATTTGACAGACATGTTTTCTAGAGTGTAACCTGAGTAAATAAACATCAGCAAAACCAGTAACATTCCTACTACTCCCTGTTTTATTAATTTACTTCAGTTCTCCAGTCAAAAATCAAGATGAGTGAAGACTGCTGCATCTCACACAATTTTATGAGAAAAACCCTTTGGAGTATTTGCAAGTACTGCCGTCAGAGTCAGTCGGTAACACCCAAATATCTTCTGGCAGTTTAGTCTTCCTTGTACCCTGCACTTCTCCATAAAACCAAGACACTAGTACCGTGTTTTCCTCTAGGAAGAGGGCTAGGATTTGTCTAAATAAATTAAATATTCATGACTGATCATTTTTCTTTAAAGTGTATTCACTTGACTATTTCTCATCCTCATTGTGTTTCCATACTGAGGAAGAGGCTTTTACATCCTGTTTAGGAGACCCAGAAAAGCATTCACAACCCAAAGAACTGCTGTAGTCACCTTAACCACTCTTCCAGCCCTTGACTTCCTATGGTTACTCAAACACGTTGCTCTTGTGCCTGTGGATAGGTAGTTTTGAGTTGGTTGCTCAGTACCTCAGGATTTCTCTCACCACCGAGCACCCTCTTCCACACTAAATTCCTACACACCCACTCATCCACACAGACTATGTCTGGTTTGGCAAATCAGCCAGTGTATTGGGAAGTGGGTCTGCAGAGGAAAACAGGCAGCACTGAGGAATTAAAGTCCAGACTATGTATGTTTCAGAGTACACAAGATTATCTCTAGTCCCGGTCAGTGGACTGAATGCCCTTTAGCAGTTGGAGGGTATTAGGCATGTTTCTGATATGCATATGCCAGATGATTTCATAAAGAAGGAATGCAGTTTTCAGGAAATTTAGATCATTCCCTAAAGCAGACTAAAGCATGGATGATTGGAAGTTAGCTTCAAAATTTCAGTCATCATAAGAACACTAATGAAGATGCACCCGAAATATAAAGGTTAATTCACACTTCAGCTCCACTTCAGGGTGAATTGAATAGACCTCTGGCTAAAAATGAGCCTTAAGACAGATCATAAGAGGAAGCTTTCCAGGACTCTGTCGTTCTAATTATACAAGTAAAATGAGTCCTCTGTCAGGGAGGGGGAAACAAACAAAAAAACCCCACGTAACAAAAAAAGGCCCAAACAAAACTCTAACCTTTCAACCAAGTCTCCTTTATGCTTTTCTAGCCTTGATATTAGGAACTGGAGGAAAGGATGAAAACTGCACGGAATATCTGTACTATAGAGAATAATGAGCTATTTAAAATATTCAGATCGTAAGGAAAAGTTTGATTATGCCTTGTGTTCTCCATATCTCTACCCATTACTAATCATTCATTTCCCATTGTCTTGCTATTTGGAAAGGTGGAAGAGGAGAAAGGAACAATAAATATGCTGCTATTACATTTGTCAAAGTGTTAATTCACCCATTGCCACCATTTCCGCTCCTATTTCTGAGGAAGGAAAGGACCACAGGACCTCATGGTTAATAATGACTGAAGGCAGGAAAGAATCTCAGGATTCAGGTGCTAGGAACAATGCAGAGGGTACAATCTCTTGACTTAAAAAAGACCAAACAAACAAACAAAAAACCACAACCCAAAAAAAAACACACAAGAAAAACCAACAGAGAAACAGAAAAACAACAGAGAAAAAAAACAAAGAGCCTTTTTAAATCATAAACATTGTTAATATATATTTATAATATATATCAGCATATTATAAGAAAATATCATTAAAATATGTTTATAATGCTGAATGTTAGCTCACTCATACGAGTACTCCCATAAATTCAGGAGAGTTGCTTACTGAAATCAAGTTTTGAATATAAGAAAACATTTCAAGACTCTGGATTCCACAGAAGACCTAGGGCTATTATTTCTTCTCCCTCAATTCTTATTTTCCTTTCCCTCTCTTCCTCTCTTTGAATTGTATTTCATTCTTTCAGATGTACCAGGACTCTATTTTGTTTAAACAACATAATTCTCACATTGTTTTGTCATATGGATTTAGACAGAGAGCCAACAGTTACATATACTGGAAGTGACCTACAACTGAAGAGGAATCGTCTCCAAAAGCAGCTTTTATACTTACACTATAGTAAGCAAATTCAGTTAATGAAGGTATCAATAGACAAAATTTTTAATTGAAACAGGTCAGATATCAATCATCAGGTCTCATATAGATCCAAAACTCCAAAATTTTAATGGAGCATGTTGCCTTCAATGTCTCAAAAAAAAGGTACAATTATTACAGTTATATACAGCCTCTCATTTCTGTTTTGATGCATTTTTATTAATATATGGACAGTTTGTTCTGAATAGTCCTACTTATCAGTCCTGTTTTATAGCATAGATACTTCATTACAAAATTAGCTAAAGTCCTCTTTCAGTGAAGTGCCTCAGTTGATCTTTCTGAAGATCCTTTTCCTTCAGATTCCTATTGAAGGAACAACCAGCCCTTCTTTTCCAAGAAACAGCTCACTAAGAGAAAAAAATTTATATATGTTACTTCTCCTTGCTCATCGGAACAGTACAGGGACATCAGTATGCAAATAGGATTAGCCTCCTAAATAATAGAATTTGAAGACCATTTTCATCTGTAACCTCAGAGGGAAAGTAACTTTCTTTTCTTTATCTGGGGGTGGGGGAAAGTGTCTGAAGGAGTTTTGTCCCTTTGGCTTTATTTTTAAGAAATCCAAAAACTCAAATAACACAAGTAGCAGAGTGGTTTTATGCCGGCTTTGTCCAACTGTTCCTGGCTGGGAAAGTAACAGTGATTCAACATGCTGATAGAAACAGAGCTACACCATTGAAGTTGAAAGAATCCTTGAGTCTATCTTCTTTATATTTCACAAAAGTGTTTACCAAAATGTTCTTTGAATGTATTTCTTCCACTCAAGTTTTGCGTTCTAATATCAAGTGCCTTGCTGAGTAGACAATTTCAGATGTTAAGCAGAACTTGATGGTGTGTCATGTGCATTTATGGGATAATGGATTAGTCACTTACCAATGACCAGCCTCATTCATGTTCATTTGATGTTAAGTTAAATGCAAATCTTCCAGATAAGTGGAAGCTGCAACTGCCAGAGCTGAAAATTCTGAAAGCATTACACACCAAGTGTTACCACAGCACTCCCTGCCAAAAGCATTCTTAAACAGTGCAATGTTTGTGTTCATTCACATCTGTTAGAAGCTAAAGACCAAGCACAGCTAATTCTTATTCCTAAGAGAACATTACCTCATCAATTATTTCTAGGAGACTTTCATTTCAGTTACATTTTGTGTCCATCAAGATTCTTAAATTAAAAAGATCCAAATAATCTGTGGACACAGCCAAATTGAGACTAGCAACTCATGAATATATTACTTAAGTCATCCCTCTCCAACAACTACTTTCCTTTTGTTATGCAGCTTATGTGTCTGCGCTATAATCTATTGGATAGCAACACACATTCAGGAATACACTAGTGGATCATTAGAGAATATTAAACACAAGAGTAACCAACCTCAATAAATGAACTGGCCCAGATTTTTCTTGCATAGCTCAATTTGGATAAGCACTAAAAGTAGTTCAAGGAGAAAGAAGCTATAGTTTCCACAAAACTTCAGTAGATTAAATTGCTTCAGATGATTGAATATACATGAAAATTGTCGAAAGGGAGAAAATTAGGTGCTGTGTGAGACACTTTAATTTCTAAGTATGGTGAAACTTGGTAACCCTGAAAATTTGTCAGAGAGGGCATTAAGGTCACAGATTAGAACATGCAAGTAAGCAATCAGAAAAGAGCTTGTAACTCATTTCAAGAAGTGTAACAGCAAAATTTACATATTCTTGCTCAAACAAGCATGATTGTTTTCTTCTGGTTGCTGGAATAAAAGGGGAAACAAGATGTCCTGAGCTCCCACAAAGGAAAATGCAAAGTCCTACATCTGGAATACAGCAACCCCAAGAAACAAGGCAAGCTCTGAGATAGGCAGAAAAGGAGCTGGGTATCCTGGTCATCATTACAACCTTGAACAAAGGGCAACAGCACACTAGGTTGTATCAAAAAAAAGAAAATATATATATATAACTTGATTGAATGGGGTTAGTTGCACACAAGTAGCTTTGCAAGAAGTCTTTCACAGAAGATCTCTTCTAAGCAGCTCTCAGATAACCTACACTTCCCTTTATTTTCTTTGCACAGTATTTGTCATAGTAAGATGAGGAGTTAGCGGCATGTTCTTCCAGAAAGGGGGGAGTGTTTTCCTCCTGGAGCCTTTCATCCAGCACTTGGCTCTGCAATATGGCATCAGTCGAATCCCAGGACAGCAAAGAATCACACTTGTAATTGCTAAGATGGAAGAGAAGAATGCTTCCCTCTAGAGAGCTCAGAGTGGATTGCTCTCATAGACTTGCATTCAGGTTTTGTTTGTTTTTTTAAATGACTGTAATGATTCTTGTCAGTCATCATATAAGGCAACATCAGGGGACAAAGGAAATTAATTTTCTGTGTCAGAAAAATGAATGAATTACAGACAGCTGTGAGATTTGTAAGGAGAAAGAGGCTGGCTCACAAAGTACCTATTTATGGAAACTAGCATGCACTGATCCAACAGCCAGACTGAAGTTATGTAGGTGATGCAGAAAAAAACTGAACCAAACTGTGGGGCAAGCTCTCCAGGTAAAATAAATAGTATGTACTTAAAAAAGCTTGTAAGGATACGTATACAACTACAGAAGTTGTTTCCTTCTATTCAGTTCTTTTATTCCTGTGCTTCTGTTGCTCTTTAGCCTGCACCCGTCGGTGTATGGGGAGCATAGCGTCAACAGATGCCTGAGCAGCTTCATGAAATGCTCTCACCAAAGCACATAGGTTGTCACAGGTCTATTGCAGACACAAACATGTGTCCAAGATGTTCTGACACCTCACTGGCTCATTGAATTTTCCTCTTCAGATATCAGAGTAGAGTGGATAAATCAGCAACG
>NW_009628624.1:25730-30551 GCF_000690535.1 Cariama cristata
CTTCCAGATTTTGTAAAATCTGTTGAAATGCCATATGTCAAAAGGTCTTAAGGTCACATTAGGCTCTTATTTCCACCTGTATATGCTCTGTAGACACAGTTCAGTAAATATGTAAAGGAATCTCTAAGAAACAGAGAAAACGTTTGGATCCTGAATCCCAGTAGGCTTAAATTTAAGATCAAGCTTTAAATACATAAATACATAACATTTGAACACAAACACACCAAAAAAAAAAACAAACAAACAAAACAAAACAAACCCAAAAAAACAACCAACCAAACCTCCATGATGTTAGCAACACACATTTTGAGGCTAAAACCCTTTTGTCACCCTTGTATAACCACCGCCACTTTGAATGATACATCCAGAAACCAACAGTGCGTTCAGTAGAACATCTTTCAGTTATTCAAAGGTTTTCATAGCACCTAGCTCAGTGTACATGATACAAACATTTACATAAGGACAACAGTCTCCCTTTAGAGGTAAGAGAAAGAAGGTCTCAAGATTAGATTCTTGAGTTGAAGAATTCTCTCAAGGAGCTCACCGCTCACCATGACTGGACTTCCTACGTAAACCTTACAAGTCAGTTACCAATGAGAAATCTCTGTTATTTTGTGTCAAACAAAAATCAAGCAATAAATAATTTGTGGGAAAAGAAACATTTTTGGTTTGAAAAATATAACATTCTGCAGTTTAACATTTGTTCATTGTCCTCATAACTTTATCTAAATTCAGTTTAGCTTCTCAAAGAGTCTAGAAACTCACACATTAAAATGTGCAACCAATGTTTTGTATTTATAGAATCATGTAACACATACTCATTAAACTCACCAGAAATTTGTGAAAAAAAAAAAAAGCCCACCCTTTCTTAGAAGATTTACATATAGGAGTAGATTGTTCCTAAAGATTGCAAAATCAGATCATTGTGTTGACAGACACTTATGTATCCAGATCGTGAACCAAAGTCTACATGTGACTTGATTAAAATAAACAGAGTTTCTCCCATTTTATTCCTGTAACTGACTATAGCATCTGACTTCACTCAGCATTTCTCACAGGCTTTGTACAAGCTCTAACAAATATATTTCCATGGCATCAATGACAAAATGCTTGATTTCTCAAGACAGAATTACATATTGGAAACTCACAAGTGCCCATAATTTAAATTCATTCCAACAATGCAGATTGGATACTGTAGAAAAACACAGTGCATCATCTTCTGAGCATTTTCTAAATTATATATAATTACACATGGCTAATCTTTTAAGGAATGTATTATTAATTTGTTGGGCAATTTAGTTAGCTAATCATTGGTAATAAAGACTTGCAATAATCTTATACACATATTATACAATTATGTTAAGCTCATCAGAACAACAGTTTTAAAGATCATTTGTGGACAGTAGTATGAAAATTGTTATTAAGGACAGCAATAGTATTAGTTCGATAGTAACAGATCTGTACTAAGAGAAAAACAACACAGGACATAGCACCAAGAATGTCAACAAGTTTGTGCTATTTGCTGCCAGGGATTTACCATCAGTGTACCTCACCGATGTCTCAACCAGCAGAACTGTCACCTCTCTGGGGGGCTGGGATTGCAAGATTTAATACCAGATTTTGTATGAGGAGAGGATCCTCGGCCTCACAGTTCCTTCTCTGAACTGCACCACATTTAAGGGTGGGAGAGGTAAGAAGTTTCAGACAGATTTACACCTAGCGTGTTCAGGGAGACAGAAAAAAAGCTGTCCAGTGCCAGCTTTTTGAAATAAAAATCAGCTAAAAATATGCTACTACTATGTGTACAAATACACCAGATTAAGTAAGAATGTTAAAGTCACAAAGTGAAGCCCTTGTCTAAAAAAGAAAATTCTCAAAAAAAATAGTTTCGCATTAATTTCTCTACACATGGTCAATAACTTAGAGTCTAGTTCAACGTAAGCAAGGAGCAGACCAAAACAATGGCAAGGGTGTGGTCAAACTGATAACAGGTGACGTGAGGAACTGTGAAGATGACAAAAACAGATGCAGCCAGTCATTGCCAATTTTCACTCAGGCACCAACCAGCAACATCCTGAACTGCTCTGACCCAGGCATGCGAGAGCTGCATTGGACTATCTAGATGAAAATGGAAATGAGTTAAACTGGTAAGATTTTGGTGTGGGGACAAGTCCTAAAAAACCGTAGTACATGCATAGAAAGAAGAAAATTACAAGTTGGAAATGTATCAGATCCTTTTTGGTTTTCGTTTCAGGAGAAGCTATCCTCCACGGCTACTCAGCCTACTTTTTAACCCATAACTCCCAGTAACCCGCCTCCCCCCTCTCTTATAACTAACTAACTTTGTCTCGGAAGAAAAGAGAGGAGAGAATAAACAAACCAAACATAGAAAGTTGACAAAGTTCTGTCAAGAGCAGTCAAAAATCTGTCACCACCTGAGATGTGCAGCCACAATTCAGTCTTTCTACTGATTGTACTGGATGTGGGATGACACCCTGTAACGAGGAGTAAAGGACTGATCCCCCTTCCCACCACCAAACAAAAGCACAGAAACCTGCTTTTAACTGAAATATTCAGTAAGCTTGATGTTAGCTTTTTTTTTTAAAGAAATATGGAAGAGTTTAAACGTAGTTATTTTCAAATTTATTTAGAAATATTCACTTGCAAGTTCTTGTGATTATATTTAAATCCAACTTCCAACATCTGATGTGAAAGAAACAGAAGAAAACATGCCAAAATTTAGCACATTAAAAGGAAAATCCCAGTAGGATTAGGGAAATAATCAGTTTGTTAATACACATACAAACCCACAGTAGGTTCCTAGTCAAGTTAGAATGTAAAGCAATATTAATTTTTTTTTCTCCTTTTCAGTTGGTTATATTTTCATATTTCTCTAGAGATTAAGTTTTCATTTCCTTATCCCATTCAGCACAAAGTCTGAAGAATCCAATTGTATTAAATACATGTATAAAGACTGCTTCTTCCATAAATCTGAATCTAAATCCAGCAGTGCATGATTAGAGAAAGACTTCAGCTTTCAGTGCGGGGTCTTTTTTGGTTGTCTTTTTTTTTTTTTTAAATCTTACAGCCCAAAATACAGGTTTGTGGTTTGTTTCGGGTTTTTTTTTTTTGCTATTATTTCATAAAGCCACCCCTCTTGAAGAACCAAGTGTTGTGCAATATCACCATTACGTGAAACTGAAGAGATCACTGCATTAGACCGAGGCAAGGAGAAGAAAGAATACACCAATGATGTTTCTTGAAATTTACAACAATGGCAAAGCCTGAAAGCATTTAAGAGTTATATTCTGCAAGGTCCTTATAAATGAGTTGCTTCAGGTTATAGAATGTTCAAATAAATGTGGTGTTTTGGGTTTTTTTAACTGCTTTGCAGATATGGTAGTTAGACAGTCATGCACTAGTAGAGAAATAATTCATTTTCTGATATAAGTCATTTTATTCTTGACATAATCTTGCAGAATTCTGGTTTCAGTACATAAATCCACAGAAAACTTTTTTGTTTAATGCCTAATGAAAACTCACCCATTAACTGAATTTTAGATGAATTTTAGATGAATTTTAGACTCACAATACTTCTGTCACAAGAGAAAGTGAAACCCAGAGTCAACATACATTGATCTGCCCCTGTATGAAAGACTGGCAGGGGCGGGTAGGGGGAATGAAGAAATATGGATGTTTTGATGAAATTTTACTGGAATTTTATTTTGGCTGTAGATAGTTGAAGTAGATAGAAGCTAAATATGAACAATATAGGATTTAAGCAGTTGCTTATGTATCATTTTCTAGTCTTCAGAAAACCATCCTTCTAACGTACAAACATTCTGATTTTATACTGCCTGTTGTACCAGATTTAGAAGAGTTCACCAAGACATGAAGATGAAATTTGACATGCCGTCTTTACCCCATGATTCTTGTAAGCTAGTGGTGAAGTAGAATCGAAATGGGGCACTGCTATGTAATGCTGTAAGCACCACTTGAAGGAAAGGTGTGCATAGTATTTAGATTACCACTGGTCTTTTTCCTCCCCCTTCTTTTAGACAAGAAGCTTTTCAGGAACAAATACATTCAGCAAATCATTACAGCAAAGTACACTGAATTAGGCAGCTTTACAAAGAAGACAGAGGATAGTTTGCCTTTACCACATTCTGTCTTCCTCAATATAACATTTTACACTTCTATCTCTTCAGATTTTTTTGTTTGTTTGCCTGCTTGGAGATTTTTTAACTAACTTCCAGCAACTTTCCAATAACATCAAAGTTACAACAGGTCTTCCATGCAGTTTCGGTAAGGGTTATTTTTATTAGGGTTTATTTTGTTTGGTTTTGGTGGTGTTTTATGGGGAAGGTTTTTTGGTTTGGTTTTGGTTTTGTTTTGAGGAGGAAGGAGTTGTGGGGTGATTTTTTTTTTTTTAAATGCAAAATTATCCTCTGAAGCTTCAGGCCCAAACAGAAACTTATGAAAATTACTGACCTTTTGCATCAGTTTCTCAAGCACCAACGGTGTTAAGACACCAGCCTGCTGTGAGCTTTAACAAGCCAAGAACTAGCAGCAACCTCAGGCTCCGATTTAGCAGTTTTCTTAAGTAAAAGCATTTTGCTTCTGCCTTATCAAAGGTCTAGTCTTTCACTAAGATTTTACACAACAAGATAGGCATATTTACTTTTCATTTATTTCTTTGTTGCTTGTCTGTTCTCTATGCAAATATACTTAATTTCTCTAAATTGATTTTGCAATTCAGTAATAAATTACACAGCACTTTCTAAACTAAGTAGTAGTTCAGTTTTTCACATCACCTACAGT
>NW_009628624.1:30596-31589 GCF_000690535.1 Cariama cristata
CAAAAAACAAAAAAAAAATTTCTAACTTTTAGTCTTAATTTTTTTTTTTTTTTGAAAGAAAGCAGTGAAGTCTTCTGCATAGGATTCAGGTTGACAATATTAGCACAAAAGGCGTGATGCCTCTGCACAAGCCTGGGGTTATCTATATTACATCAATTTGTTTCTAGTGGTGATTTATGCTTACAGTTCCTATATCTGCCAGTAGTTCTTCGAAACATCCACAGGAAAAGGAGTGTAAGGAGATGATGGCTTGTTTTGACCTAAGCTGTGAAAAGACAGTATGTGATTCTTTCCACACGATGGTCCACAGATATAAGGACCACACTGTACCCCACACACAGCATGTGGAAGCAACATAAGAGACATCTTGCAAAGTCTCAGTGCAAGTCATTTATGCCATTCCAGAAATATTAACATTAAAGTATTCCTGAGTTGGAAGTCCTAACAAGCAGGAACACTGCCTGGAGTTGGGACTGCTCTTTCCAAAAGCTGGCAAGAGAAATCTGAGGTCTTTTATGCCAGTGACGAAAGATCTAGGTACTCATCAGACATAATCTGCCACCTCTTCTGAAAGTTCTTCAAGATACTGAGGGTTGTCTGAAATACCTACAATTCCTTAAGAGTAACAGTTGGACAGTAGATTGATACCCCTTTTGCTACTAGGATTAACCTTATCTAATCTAGAATCCCAAATTACTGAGGTTGGAAAAGACTTCTTATAATCACCTAGTCCAATCCCCCTGCTCAAAGAAGTGTACACTACCACTGGTTGCTCAAACCATGTCTGGTCAGATTTTGACCATCTCCAAGCATAGAGACTCTGTAACCACTCTGGAAAACTTGTTCTGACTATGCTCACAATAAAAAATAAAGAAATAAATCTATCCTGTATTTCAACTGGTGCCTGCTGGTTTTTGCTCTGCCACCAAGAGTTTGGTTCCATCATCCTTAATTTCTTCCCACTCCCACCCCCCCATCATGTATTTAGACACA
>NW_009628625.1:0-392 GCF_000690535.1 Cariama cristata
CCCTCCCCTTCTCATTACACCTGCAGGACAGAGGCTGAGATTTTCCCCTGACCCTGGCCATGGCTGTCACAAGGAATTGCAGGGTTGCCAGAAAACTGCAGATTCGGAGAGACAAAGACTACTTTCCCCAGAAATGAGGGGAAAATTGCTGCATCTGCAAAGATTTCCCAAGCCCTGTCCCCTCCTGTGCACATCTATCTGGAGTGACACCTTCCTTCAAGCACCCTTCATTTCATTCACTCTCCCGCAACCATTTGCATTAAGTGACCCCGGCTGCAGCGGGGCTGGTCGGCCAGGGCCTGGGGGGCCACGGATGCCCCATCAGCTACGGGGGATGCTCTGGGTTTCTGCCCCAGCCCACGGAATGAGCATGGACACGAAACTGGCACAGG
>NW_009628625.1:780-2337 GCF_000690535.1 Cariama cristata
CACGGAATGAGGCTGGAGATGCAAATGGCACTGGGCTGAATGAGAAGCCACCCTGCGGGGACCTCCGTAATGAGACAACTCCAGGCTCAGCCCCTTGGTGTGCATTAAAAGGAGATGTCGAAGGCAATAAAGGGGAGATTTCGGCAAGCAGAGGGTTGAGGAATTTGCCCTGTGTTTGTAGACACAGAGCCCTGGCTCGGGGGCACAAGGGGAACCCGGGCCCTGGCGCGGGGGCACAAGGGGAACCCGGGAGCAGCAGGATGGTGGCAGACAGAGGTGGGAGATGCCCGTCACTGACACCTTCACGTGGGCACCCAGGACCTGGGCTCGATCTGACCCCTCGGCCCTCTGCGAACGCAGAAGTGACAGGAGGGATGGCTGCTGACCAGAGGCCAACGTCCAGTGGTTTGAGCTCCACAGGGTGAGCAGGGATCGTGTCCCCGTGGCTGTCCCAGCTACCGCAGCACCTTCAGGTCCACGGCTCTGCACCCTCCCACCCCGCACGCTGCTGCTCCCCACCACGCTGACGTCCCCAGCTCAAAACGTGCCTGCTGGGACATGCAGATGGGTTGCGACGGCCAAGGGACCCGTCCGAGCGTTAAGGGTTTGAGGAGCAGAGCTGTGCATGGCCAGTGCTCTGTTTCCCACAGCCACACAAATCCCAACTGGGCTTTAAAACACCAAAATCCTGCAGCTCTGCCCCGGAGCTGTACCCAGCTGTTTTCCAGCCTTCGAGTCCCAGCATCGTTGCCCTCCCACCAGCACCAGGAACCGGGGACAGGAGCTGGGGACTGATCCCTTTCGCAAGTGACCCCCTCTGCGTGCAACCAGAAGACTCTGAGCGGTGGCAGCTTTACGAGTCCCACAGCATTTGGCTGGCAGGTTGTGTTACCTGGCAACCTGCAGTGGGGAGAGGAGGGAAACGCTCAGCCAGCGGCACCAGCATCGCTCCAAACTGGGGTGTGGGTCCCCCCAAAGCCCCCCAGCACGGCAGCTGCGTGCCCAGCTCCTGGCAAGGAGGACCTGCAGACACCTCTGCCGCACCATGGCCCTCAGGACTCCAAGGGTTTCTGCTGCATGGACTTGGGCTCCTGGATCTTCTTGCCAAGACCTTCAGGCAGCAGCAGGACATCCCCCTGCCCCAGTTATTGATGTCCCCTGGGAACATCCATCGAGCTGGAGGTCCCGATATCTCCAAATCACTCCCTCCTAAGGAGAGCAGAAGCTGCGAGACTGGGAGGTGCCCGGGACGAGTGGAGCTTCACTTGCAAACCTGCTCTGGAGCTGGGGCTGGAGCTTGGGATGGAGCCCCAGGCAGGAACCGAGGCACTGTTGTGTCCCCAGTGCAAAGCTGAGCTGGGCTCTCCCTGCCCTGCGCTGCCTTGGGCAGCGGCTCTGTGCTTGGCCACCCATGGGGGTCAGGTCTTGGTACCCCCAGCCATGCCGCATGAGCAGCCTGTGGGCTGCCCTGCACCCTGGAGCTGCGGGTGCCCGCAGCCCCAGTGCCCATCGTCATCCCCCCAAGCATCCCCCAGCCAGGCGAGCGGCTGTGGTGGG
>NW_009628625.1:2377-2730 GCF_000690535.1 Cariama cristata
GAAAACAGGAGCCGGCTGGTCCCCGGAGCAGAGCTGGAGGTGGGCTGGCCCCCGGGGAGCATGCATGGAGGGTGGTGGCAGGAAAGGCTGAGCTCTGCCATGGGAGATGCTCTTTGAGGAAGAGATGCCCTCTGCTCCTGCCAAAGCTTCTGCTCTTTGCTGGCTCACCAGGCAAGCTCTGTGCTGTGGGATGGTGGGCAGCGATCGCAGGCAGCCCTGGATGCCCTCCCCCAGAGCTGTGCCCTCGGGCAGGTACAAACCAGGACCCCGGTCGTTCTTCGGAGGCAGGTGGACACTGTGGTTTGCATTGCCCAGGCTCAGCTGCTGGGGCAAACTTTAGTCCAGGTACCCCC
>NW_009628625.1:3047-3330 GCF_000690535.1 Cariama cristata
AGGCAGCTGAACTGAGTCCCACTCTGGTTACCTGCTCTCCTCCATCATCCAAACCCTGCCTGCGATCGCTCCTCCAGCACGGCACGCCGTGCGGCTCGGGGAGGAGAGGGCTGGTGAGCGCGCACTGGAGCCAGTTCCGTGGGTGAGCACACGAGTGGGTTGGGACACGGTTCCACTGGAGCTTACGGGAGCTGGAAGCCCAACACTGGCTGTACAGCCCACGCTGTGCCTCCTTTGCAACCCCCTGCATGAACCACCAGCTCCGGGCTGTGTTGTCCGGCCC
>NW_009628626.1:0-6621 GCF_000690535.1 Cariama cristata
ACCGTGGTGCTGAGCGTGCAGCGGGGCCGTGGGGAGGGAGCCAGCTGTGCCCCACATACCGCAGTCGTTAGGGTGCCTTTAGCACTAGGCACAGGTGCCGGCAGCCACCTCCACATCCCCGGTGCCATCCGCGGTTTCCTCCTCTGCCAAGTGACTCACTGGCAGATGAAAAGATGAGCACCTCGCACCGCGCTGCTGCAGGGGGTGCGACGACGCAGGAGACGCGGCGCAGAGAATGCGACCTGCGCTCTCACACCCCTGTGCCCGTGGCCGCCTGGGTTTCATTGACTTTTGGCTACTGTCCTCCCCCTTCTCCCGGGGTCTCCCTCAAGGAAGAAGGACAAAACCTCAGTTTAGGAGAAAACTGCCCCAATTAAGTGCCCGCAAACAGCCTGGCACCCAGCTTTGTGTTTTCATGGCCACCGTCCATGTTTTATGGTGCTGCCCTGTGCCCTCCGCAGTCCCCCTTGGCTGTGCTGCCGAGAGGACCATCCCCAGCATCTTCCCCGGGGACCTTCGGTGAAGGGTGGGGTGAGATCCCACAAACACGTGCCGGCAGCCCCACTGCGGCAAAGGCCAGAAGAAACTGCATGGGCAGGGCCCCGCGTGCCTGGTGGCATGGCTGGCTCCGGCAGGGAACCAAGAGAGGGGGAGCTCGGTGGCCGTGCGCCCTGGGAGTACGGGCTGGGAGCCAGGACCCGCTCGGCTGTGGTGCAAGGGTGGTCCTGCGGGAAGGCTGCTGTGCCCACAGGGGCACGGTGGCTCCCAGCTGGGGATGCCAGCCCCGGGCCCCGTGGCAGAGCTGGTAGCACGCACACTTCCATTTTTTTCCAGCAAGGCTGGGAGAAGACTCATCATCGTCACGGCCATATAGGGACAAATACTCTTGCTGGCAGCAAAAACCCCAGAGGAGACCCTGAGTGGGAGCAGGCGTGGGGCCAGGTCGTGGGGTCCAGGGTGGCAACCTGGGGCTTCAGCCCACTTGCCGGGTGAGGTGGCTGGCACAGCGGGAAGCACCGCTGGCTGCTGTTGCTGTTACACCTCCTTTCTCAGGGGATTTTTTTTGTTCGCGGCCCTGCTGTGTGCCGTTGTGTGCGTGCAGTGGGGGGGCTGTGGGGGGACCCCAGGGAAGCCCTGCATTGTACCCCACGGCACGGGCACTCCAACCTCCGGGAGCCGGAGAGCTGGGGCCTGCTCTGGCTCGGCACAGGGGCTGGCGGCAGCACCTCCAGAGGTCCCTCCAAGCTCAGCCATGTGCTGCTGAGCTCTCTGCCGTGCAGCTGGGGTGAGCGTCCAGGCCAGGAGCTGTGCAGGGGCCCCAACCCCAAAAGACCGGGGTGGTGAGCCTCACGGAGCAGGTTTTGCCCAGTGAAAGCTGCACTGGGGATGCTGGCGAGTCGGGTACAGGAAGGCAATGGGAAATGAAGGGCCACTGCTGCCGGCAGCCGTCACCCAGCCCCTCTACTGAGCTGGGGTAGGGGGTCCCAAGGCTCTCGGGATTCCCCACACCTGCCCCTGCCACCTTCTCCTTGCTAATTAACATCACCAAACCGATGTTAATCTGGAAGGGTGGAGGTTTCCTTCTTTAAACATCAGAGAGGAACTGAAAAAACAAATCCTCCCAGCTCCACAATCCAGGGGAGTTAAACAGGTAAAGAGCAGCCGCCCGCTCACCCGCTGAAACGGGATCTTGCCTCTCCCGAAAAACCAACACAAAGACACTGGGCTTTGGTGAAGACACAATGAGTTTATCAAAGCCATGAAATAGGGATCCCAGTCTTGCTCCTCGGAACAACAAAGCTGGACCGATTGGATTTGTGGCAATAGATCTGTTTTGTCAACACCAAAACGTTTCTTTTGCTAGTAACATCTCAGATCAAAAAGCAAACGCGATACAGATAGCCAAAGCAGTGGAAGGTGCTGATAGTCACAGCTGGGTACCCTGGAAAGTGCTGCCCTGCGGAACTGGGGCTGCCCAACAATCTCGCTGCTGTACACACCAGAGTGGGTGAGCAGGCTGCTCCTTTCTGACTTGAAAATTTTGGAGTGACTCCTCACTAGAGAGGTGCAGGTTTCTAAGGGATGAGAACTATCCATCAGTTACTTCATCTGCTGAATTTGAATGTCACAGCTTTTGGCTTCTGTTTGAGAACAACTGCCCTTGAAAAGTGTACATTGGAGAATTCCTTGATTAGCGAAGAGATACAAGAGACAAATAAAGTAGAAATTAAATAATTTCCTGAGTTTTTTGAAACCAAGAAATTTCAGCCTAAAAGGAGAAGACATGCCACAGTCATTGAACCTGAGATGTTGGGATTTCATTTTCCTCAGCTAAACTTGTCCCTGGCCAAAGCCCGGGACAAATCCGAACCCTACTGAAATCAACCAGAACAACACTACTACTGGCTAGGGAGCTAAAAAGCTGAACTTTTAGACATACAAAACAACATAGAGACTACGAGTGAGAAACCAAGTAAAGCCTCTGGCCACAGAGATATTACTACATCTATCTAGTTGGAAAGTTTCAAGTAGATCTCCTTGCTAAATCTGATTGAGCTGCCCGTCCGGGCCCTGCCAGCCCTCTCCTGTCCAGTGAACGTCTTGGCAGACTTGCAGGTATTTCTCTGCTGCGTAAATACGATGGTAATTGGAGCCCGTGGCGTCGCTGGGAGCGGGGGGGATAAAGTGACAGAGATCCCATCAGCTTTCTAAGCTAGGGCAGAGCTTCCCCTCAGATCCCATGTAGTCCCCTACAATATATCAGAGTGGGCAATAACACTTTCAAACATCCAGGCATGAGCCTCGTCTCTGACTAAGCAGGTAACACACCTGGAGGAATAAACTGCGACTGAGGTGGCCAAGCCTGCTCTGAGGACACCGAACACAAAACAAAACCCTTCAATCGGAATAATCACTATCAAAAACTAAAGAGCGACAGGCTGTATTCTGCTGAGCTGGTGTATTGACAGGATGTGGTTTCTTGGAGGCTGCAGGGCTTTGGAGACTGAAGCAGCTCATCTGTTTTTTACCTGTTGTGCTACACAGGGAAAATATATTCTCCTGGGGAGAGGAATCCCAGAGATGCCTTTTTACACTGGAAACATTAGCTCTTTTTTTAATTTCCAAATTTCTCTTTCTTTTGTCTGCAAGTTGTTGCAGGCTTTTATTGGAGCATGGCACTGGTGGGAAATTCTTTGTAAGTCTCGGCTGAGCGCTGCTGAGGATCTGCTGATTGGGAGCTGCAAAAACCGGGTTAGAGCTTCCTAAATTGAGAGCAACCGTATATCTGGGAAACCAATTTTTTCTGGAGCTTTCCAACTCAATAATCCCGTTTGCCTTCCTTTGCTTCAGCCCACCATCAGCACATCGAGAGAGCTCGCCTTTTCTCATAGAGGGGCAGGTTTTCTTCCTCCCCATTGCTTTATTCCAGGGGATCCTTCCTGGTCTCTGTTTTGCTTTGTTCCCTACAGCTGCATTCTCCACCTCACGGTCTGTGGCCCAATTACCGTCTCCTTGCCCAGGCATATCTTTTTGAACAGCAAGGTGGCAAACTAGAGACTGCCTCTGTAGTGACGGTGTCACAGGTTCAAACCCTCGAGTGCCTCTCCTGACTGCCTTCCTCAGTGGAGTTGGTAGAGGCACCTCGTGAGGTACAGGACAGTGTTCCTTCTGACTGCCCCCCAAAAAGTGACTGTTAGCACAGCACACACAAGGATGGTTAGCACAGCTCTGTGTTTCCAAACCGTATTTCACCTCCTGCAAAGAGGTGTTTTCTCTGCCAGACGCCTCTGTAGCAATGGGGCTGACATTCCCTCCTGAAGCTGTGTTTAGGTCACCCTTAGATGTGTCATCCCCAGTGACCTGGTTCCTCACGGGGGAGTTTCTGTGCTGCTCCCCCACTGTCATGCTGGGAGGCTGAGACCGACCCGGGGAGCTGCAAACCCCCCTGCCTCGGCAACGTGGCCAGCGTGCGTTCTCCTTACCCAGAACACAGTCCTGGCATGGGCCAGGGGAGGTCTGGGAAGAGCTATCTGCCGTGTGAGGGGGGAGTCTGGCACTAGAAATTAACGTATGCAGCTCAGCTATGGCGTTCGGGAGCTTCAGGAAACCTTGTTCTTCACAGAGCTTCAGGTGCTGATCACTCAGCTGAGCTGGCAGCAACTCCAGACCCTCCTTCAGCAGCTGAACACTGGATTTCACATCCAAAATCTCCACATCTTTCTGGAGAAGCAGCAAGGAGAGCAGAAGCAGTAAGCAACACATTAAAGGGTACAATAATAGTGTTTGAACAAGAAACTTTTAGGTATTACGTGTCAGTTAGACCCATTAAGTTGGGTATCAACCCAAAGATCAGCAATTTTTATTTCCCTGTGTAACATGTATTCTCAAACTCTCCCACAAAAGTGAGAGGTTTGGGATTGGGGCGTACCCCTAACCCGCTGTGTGCCCCCTCTCCCAGGAGCACTGCCTTTTCACACGCTGGCGTGACACATCCTTGCCAAAAGCAATTCCTGCAGCAGAGCCTTTGGAGAAACCAGACCTGTCCAGGAGGTCTCCAGACAGTTCATTCTTTTGTCTCCGACACCCACTTGTTCTTTTTTCACCTCTTTTTTCACCTCCCTGGGAAACCATCCAGCTGAAGGGACAAGGCACTGCACTTCTGCGAGATGCTGTGCCCTCGCAGGCATGCACTACACCACCTCCTCCAGCAAAGGCATGTGCCAGTGTGAGGAAGCAGTGCTCCATCACGGCCTGCCACGACAGGGCACTGTTGGGCTCCCCTCTTACTGACCAGGGTTTCATCAGAGCTTACAGCACTGTTAGCCAGTCAGTATCTGGCCTAGAATTTGCATTTTAATATGTCTTTCCCCTTTCATTATAACAGGAGCTGTGTACTTTGTAATCCACCATTCGAAGGCAATTTAATATTCAGTTAATATTTTGAAGAAGTGGGAGAAATTCAGAATGAGGATTCAGAATAAAAGATTAATTTCTGCACTTACGGCTGCAAGTCTCCTCTCCATCTCCAGCAGCGCCTGCTCCATTTGGCTTTTATCTGTCAGAGCTTTCAGCACCGAGCCACAGTGACTTTGAAGAGCATCTTGCACTAAACAGGGAAAAATCAATAAAAAACACATTTGGTCTTTCATTTGTAAATGTGAATAAAGTACTATATCAATACTATTGCTACTTCCTCCACGGCTTGGCATGAAATACTTCACTCTGCTGTGCAACCATAGTGATTCACCCGCTGAGATGTCCCCGAGCCCCAAGCGATGAACAATAGGGTAGATGTTTAATGCAAAGCACTTGAAATTTATAAGATGCTGCGTATAGGCCAAACCTCATTTACTGTGCTCTATTAATACGGCAGCTGGAGACAAAAGGCTATGCGAAGCTGCAAAACTTGGTTGGCTCAATGCAAGGAAGGCTGAGGCTTAGTTGTCCGCCAACTGCACAAGAGGCATGGCCAGGGGAGGGGGACCCCAATATAGCTGATCCACCCCAGTATGACCAACTCTCTTCTGTAACCAGCTGATCGTAAATGGGAGCTTGAACAGGAAGAATAGCATTGCTGGTAACAGGATGGAGTTGCAAGAGGTTAGTGGCTAAGAAGTGCAACCAGAGAATACGTCAGAAACGCACACGAGGCCGGTAACTGAAGGGGTGCTGCCTGAAGGGATAGTGGGAAATTACAAAGGAGTGTGCAAAGAATTGGGATTTCCAGTTGCTGGGCACAGGAAGAGATGGGATCAGAAACCGCCTGAACCAGGCAGCTGTGCCCAGTGCTTGGGCAGCTGCAGCTGGAATGTCAGAAGTCAGTGGGGGCCCTGGCAGTGTCCTGTGAGGGCACGGATCCCCTGAAAAGGTTTTAAATTGGATCAAGATGCTCTTGGCTTCAGTCAGTCTTGTCGAAAAACTGATAAAAAAATAAGGATTTGTGTTATATGACTGGACGATAATATAACTGCCCTCATGCAGCTGCAATTATTCTTACAGGAACCACTGCTGTACCTAATACAGTACAGCATGGGAACGCATTGCCAAGACAACGGGCCAGGATAACTGAAGCTCTGGACTCCTGGACTAGCACTGCCTGCCTGAGAAAAATCAGAATAAAGCTACGTTCCAACAAGTGGCTACAAGAGCTCTACAATTAATTAATCCTCCTTTGCTACAGATCCAACACGTTTGATTGACTTTGTTGTCAGTGGAGACGAAAGCCTGGCTGAAGCTATTCCTGCATGCAGAGTATTTATCTCAGCTCTTCAGTGCAGCACCTCTCGCCCCAGAGAGGTGTGCTCACAGGCTGCAGAGCCACAGAGCACTTGGGATCTCTCCTCCTCCTGCCCAGCTATTTTCATTAAGCTTGCAGGGACTTAATTATCTCGGTGAGCTGTGCCCTTTTGTCATACTGTAGATGGAATTGGTCAAAGAGTTAAAAACTATTAGGGAGAGGCAAGCAGAAAGTGATTGTACAGGCTTTGTTTCGGTAAAAAAACAGAGACATTTAAAAAAGGTACATTTGGGAAGGAAGAAAGGAAAGAGATCCGAGCAATTACAGGCTTACTAGCTTGTTCTCACATTGTGCAAGGTTTTAGAATAAACCTTAAGGGAAAG
>NW_009628626.1:6652-24212 GCF_000690535.1 Cariama cristata
AAGACATGACGGGAAATGGAATAAAATGGAACAAGATTTTATAAAAGGCAGATTGTGCCTGACTAATGTAACACACTAGGATAAGACAGGTGACTTCTTAGACAAAGGCAATGCAGTGGCCTTTCTGTAGATTCAAACAAAGCTTTTCAGCAGAAGTTGTCATGTAATATGAAAAAAGCTGAGAAAAATTAAGTGGGTAAGCCTCAGCTAAAGGGAAAACATCAGCTCTTGGGAGGGGTGGCATGAGGGGACAAGGCAGCTCTGGAAGGCACTCCTCAAGGCCTGCTCATGGGCCAAACCTGCTTAAAATCTGCTGTAGTCACTTGGGTGCAAAGGCCAGTGGGCGTTTAGGTAATTAGCAGGTGACACGAAGATGCAAATGCTAGCACCAGGAGCTACAGGTGAGCTAGGGCAGTGTGGCGTGCAGTGGTGCACAGACTGTGGCTGACGGGAACTGCTGTGCATCCCGGGGTGGCTGGAAGCCTGCGCGCAGTCCTAGACATCTACGTGGAAGGGAAAAAAAAGAGATTGAACTGGGACACGTGCAGAGAAAAGCTACAAGATAATTAAGTGCTTAGATGATAATCTCCTCTTATGAAAGGAGATTGAAAGCTTTTGGTTTACTCAGCCACGCAAACCAGCGGTGTCTGGTGGCATGGGGCTGGAGCTGCTGCTCGAGGGATGGGGTGCCTGCCCGGAACCCCTGTGCCAGGCTGTACTTTTAATTTTATTTCTTTTCCTCTGAAGGAGCGATGCTTGGGCACAGTGCATGCTGCTGTCATTTGGGAGAAGGAACCCCACAGTTGCCTTGTCCATGCACCTTCCTCACACGCATTGAGTTAAACCACCTCCTGGACCTGGGCTCGGGGGGAATTTCTCCATTTTTTTCAGGATGCCCATCACCACACGGCTTTGCCTTGCTCTCCGTAGGAGCATGGCTGATTTCGGAGGACTATTTCAACTAATAAGCTCTCTGCTGTTGCAGGCAATTTGGTTGTCCCTGCTCTCTCACTGCTGTTTTTAAGCTTTTAGTCTTTCACTCTGACAGATTTTACAAATCACTGGGGGAAAGTCATGGCTTGCAGCATGGGGTTGTAACAGTGGAGTGAATGTTCGAATGTTTGAGTAGGCCTTTTAGACTTAGCGTCTCCCTGGTTAGACCTAAGGGCTACCTGCAATTCAAGAGCAGGTTTTTGGGGAGCCTGTCAGCCCTCTCCCAGCCTGCAAGTCTATAAAGAGGAGGAAAGCAGCAGTGACCAAAGGAGGAAACTCCTTTCACGTCACTCCATCACCTTCCATCTCTACATAGTGAGGATATAGGAGAGGCAGCATCAGCAAGCTTACCTCGGCTTGCTGCTCTTTCCCATACACTTAATTTTAGTTCAGAATTATTTTAAAAACTTTCTGACTTCCCTAGTCTGTCTGTTCTTCTACAACATGCTATCCTTAGTCCAAAAATAGCACTGCATCCACTGGGCTTGTGATCTGCACATACGTTTGACTCAGCACAGCATGCTGCAGGCAAGCAACCAACAGCCAGTCTTTTGAATGCATTTCATTTGTACGTGTAGGAGTATTCCGCAGAAAAAAAAACACCTCAGTACAGAGGAGGGGCATTCTCCCTCCCTTTCTGACTTCCATACCAGAGGAGTGTTTAGACTTGTCAAACGCTATTAAACAAAATTAAAATGAGCATTAATCTAGACTTACAAAAATAAGCATGGAGATGGCTAAACTAGATCAGATCAAGGACCCTGTTAGTGAAGTCTCTTGTCTTTGAAAATGATCAAGAACAGCTGCTTCACAGAAAGTTTTCTTCAAATAAACCCCACAGCATATAGTTATTGAATAATTTGATCACAGAGGGAAAATCTTTACTTGGTTAATGGGTGGCTTATGCACAGACCCGTGCCTTTCTTAAGCTATTTTACTCTAAACAAAGCAGTCTTTTTACAACCTGGAACATCGCTGTGTTTTGATTTGCTGAACCATTGTCTTCGGATGCTACTGGTTTACATTAATAACATATGGAATGTGAAATCTGGCATGAGATAAAAGGCTGTAGGACCTCGGGGTAGGTCTGCCACCCTGTGCTGCAGAGGGTTCCCCGCACATCAGCCTGTGCTCAGGTGCAGCTGCACTCTTAACAGTTGAAAACTACAGTCTGAGCAGCCGAGGGAGGGAGCGCCAGCCTCCCAGCCTAGGAATATTAAACAGTAACTGCTTCTGATCTATCATCATCTATGCAACTCATCCTGAGACTGGCACTGACAGCGCAGAGGCTTTAAATAACACTTTGGAGGGGAGTTGGTTCCCCCACGCCCGGAAAAAAAGGAAATAGGAGGTGGTATAAACCTGGTGAGAAACGAGCGGGAAAGATAGCTATGGAGCTCAGCAAAGCGCTGCGTTTTCTCCTCGGGCAGTAACTGAGCTGTGCCAGCGGGCGAGACATTTGGGCTGTCATGGCTGCATCATGCTTGGGTATACCCCAAGTAGTCAGCTGCCAGGTTTGTGCCTGCTTAGCCTGGGTCCCCTTCCACAGCATGGCAGGACATGTGGGTTGGGGAAATGTGGGATGAGCTGCCCCTGATCTCAGACTGCGCTATGGCAGAGTACCCCAAGCCCTGAAGTGTGACAATGAGGGGTTTCAATATTCACTGAAACAACCACACATCCTCTCGCCATCCAGGACAAGGTGGTTTGGAGTCTGCTTAAGTCCCTCATCTCAACAACTTTCACTGCTAGTCACTGCACGGCTAGTTAGCACTTGCATGGCAAAGGTGTTTATCAGTTTTAAACCTTTTGACTTTTCAATTCATACAGAACATAAGGGAGTCTGGACTGGGTGTCCCAGTTCACACCATACTGTTCACAATAAACAAGCTCAAATTCCACTGTTACAAGCACAGCAAATGCCCTCAGAAACGTTGCCAGCAACTACTGGGCCTGGGGAGACTCGAAGCAAGTCATGTTTGAAAACTGCCCACCAGGCACCTGATTGTGTCAGAGAATTGCATCAGCTCGCACCTCTGTAAGGGACATATTGCACATTATTTTGTCACCCTTGCTGGCAGGAGCATCAGAGGATTTCCTGTGGTATGCTGGCTGGGAATATGCTTCTCATTTGCAATGAAGTCAAGGTGGTGCGGCGGACACGGCTGTTATGAGCTGTCACAGCTGGAACTACCAGATACCAGAAAAGCAAAGCAGTTCAGAGAGGGCCGAGCTGTGAAAATCAGGATTTGAATGCAAAAAATAGAAAGTTTTGATAGAAGTGTGGGTATATAAATGAAAATGAGAAAAATAGAAAAAGAAATGAGTTACAGGAATTGAAACCAGAGGGAAAGGGCAAATGATGAGCGGGCAAATCAACCAGAAAAACTCTATACAAGGTGGAAGAACTGAGGACATAGGGTCTGCTTGCCTCTTTACCTCCTTGTGCACAGCACACCGAGATGTGAGCAAGGAACAGAGCAGCTGGGCCTCTGTGGAAGCTGCTCAGGCAAACGTCATTTCATTTCCAGTGCCAGACAGAGCTCTGTCCGCTCTGTGCAAGCACATATGGACAAACACTCAAAAGAGAACATTTTTTTATCTTACTAGAGCATGCCAGCCCAACAGCATTTGGAAATGCTTTGGAAATATATTTTGAAAAATATTTTCTGTTTTGTTCTCGCCCAGTGGCTATGTAGGACTGTGCCAAATGTGATTGCTACCCACTGCTATAAATGAAGCCTGTGATACTCCTTATAAGCTTTTAATGAAGACAGACTTGATTTCAAGTTCTACCTTTCTTTGCTTTTCAGAGCTGTTTGAACATCCTGGTGTACCACTTCTCTCCTTGAAGAGAGCCTCTTCATCTTCTGCATTCCTCTCCTACATGTGAAATCCTCCACTGCCAATGATTTACCATGTCTCTACCATCATCACTTGCATCCCAAGGTACTGTATCATCAGCCACTGGCATGCAGTGCTTTATTAGCTCTGAATTTAGCGCTTTATCACCTGAGTTTAGGAATTTTATATCAGTTTTTCAGGGGAATAGTCTCAGTTGGGATCTTTTTAAGGCACTAGTGCAGGTATTTATTTAGTGGGAACTTAATTATCCATCACTGTGATATCAGTCAAATGGCAGTGTTTATCAGCAATTAACCAGTGACAGATGAACCTCCCAGAAATACAAAAAAAACAACACTGCGGAGCGTGTGATTATTTTCATTATATATTCAACATTCTGCAGCATGATACATTACAGAAAGTGCCAATTTTTCTTTTCAATTGCTTTGAAAATCTACCAGCAGGCATCTCTGGGAGGTTTCTCATTTCATTCAAGGCACATTTATTTAAAATGAGTATGGAGAAGAAACAGGACAGCTGAGCAAACGGTATGGAATGAAGAGGGGGAATCGTGAACAATAGATTTGATTTTCAGTGCCATGACAACAATTTCTGCGCATGAGGTATATGAAATGAGGCCAAGTCCTGCTGCAGAGTGGACAAGTTGAGGCACTGAGGTAATTAGGAGATGGGCAAATGTGTAATAGGAAGCTTGTTGTGCTGGCCAAAGCAGACAGATTCTTGCTTACATTAAGGTCCCACCAAGAGCACTTGCCAACCACAGCAAAGGAGCGTTCTTACTATAACTAGATTGGTATTTCAAACGTACAGGCTATCATGGCCTCGAGCAGAATGCACCGGACTCCACTCTTTTTGCCTGAGAGGGCTGTGTTGACTTAAAGGATATTTGTCAAAGCTGTGCTTCCTGGAAGCCACATTTTACTGCACAGTGACTATTATAGTGCTTTTATGAAGGTCTGCTACCTGAATCTCACAAGGTATAACTCACTCCACATTTCTTGCATGTATTGAAACTGGCCTCTTGTTCTTGCACAGAGCAGGGCAAGCACCGAGTAGAGTCCTGAGTGGGTGTTGATTAAAAATCATGCTAGCATTAAAAATTAATGCACTCTGAGAGTCTCAGATCTAAGCCAAATTAGAAACAATTTCTCTGAAGTACTTTCCCTCACAAAAGACTGCTGTGGGTAGTCACTTCAGAGACAGAGCTGTTCAAAAGTATTTTACATTATTAGCTTTTTTGGGAGGTCATCTTTTTATTGTGGCAATAGTGTGCTTCACTATGTGCTTCTTAAGAAATGCACAGTACTAGTTTTGCTCATATCTAAAACATAATCACTTAAAGCACAGAGGAGTGATGGAAGACTTCAAACACGTGAAAATCTGAGAAAGCCCTAAAAACTGAAACCAGATACTCAGGATATATATATCTAAGTTATTTTTACCGTGTATTCCATTAATGCTCCAGATAGTCTAAACATGATCGTACTCCAGGCAGAATACAAAAACATAGAGGTGTACTTATATACGTGTGCATGGTGTCTAACCACGCCAACACCTAAGTTCTTTGACATGGTACAAGAAAGCAGAGAAAAGGAGAATATAACAGAGTAAGACTGGAAAAATAGACAAGTCCATTACATGGATAAGTCTTATTTGCTCTTCTCCCTTATGAAGAGCATCTGCGAGTGGCATGACTTGCCTAATTCACCCCAGCTTGGAGACAACACGCGGACATTCAGCAGTTTGACTGTGCCCTCTGCTGTTAACAGAAACACAAAAAGGACTTACATGTCTTGGAAATGGTTTCTAGGTGAACCAAAATGGATTTGTTTCTTGAATCGAACATTTCTCCAAACTTGTCTAAACATGCTTGCAGCTGCAAAAACAAAGGTAAATGAGAAAATTAATACGTTGCGCTTTCTTTGTTTGCAAAAACACAGCTCCAAATGCCACAGAACGACTACTGCAACTCATGGAATGGAACAGCCTGAAAATGGTTATTTATCTGTTGTTTGAAACAATTTGTCCAGCTGTTGGTTGCAACCCCAGAGGAGACCTGGAATGGCTCAAAAGGCTCATGAAATGTTGCAGACATTTTAACAGATTTCAAAATATAGATACTGATCTGTAAAATAGCATTAATAATAACATGGATTGAATTAATTATGAAAGTGTTGGGGGAGACACCTTCAGACAGTAAGACCACATTGACTTATTCCTGAGAGTAGACTACTTTCTCCGGGCAAAAGGGAAAAAGAATTGCTATTTGCAGATAGCCATTACAGCCTGTTCTTCCTCCTGACACCCAGAGAAATTCCACTGCTGAGTCTGAGGCAAGGCCCTAAAGACCTTGACCCTAAGGACAGGCCACAAAGACAACGATATATGCAAAAAAATTGGTAATTTTTGGTTTAAAGTATTCAAGTGCTTAAGACAAAAGGTGTAATAATTCATATATCAGCACAGTAAATGAGAGAAGGTGAATGTTCTGTAGCATTTCTAACTCTTCATTATTCTGCACTCTGAATTTGAATTAACTTACCCCTTGAAGCCTGTCTTTGATACTGGAAATAAAGGTGCTTAAAACCTCACTAAAATGAAAAAACACAAGCATAAAAGAGACATGTAAGTTACTCACGTAGACAGAAATTGAAAAGATCACAGTAAACACCAGACATGAAACACTGCAAGGCATAGCGTAGTGCATAATGCAAGCACATAAACATGCTTACTTCAGGGGGCATAACCCTTTGAAGTCACCTTACTTATTTTAGGAAAGCATGGATTCTGCTATGTAGAGTAAGAAAAAAATGTATGTATACACATGCACATATATATCCTATATACATTGATTTTTTTTTTTAACTCTCCCATTTTTGGCCTAGCATTCATGCCTCTCCCGAAAGTTTTAGTTGGCATTTACACAACTGTCCATTAGCTGCTGGAGTGTTACCACCACACTGTCTGCTCCGGAAGGACCTAGCCTCGGCGGAGGTGACGTGCCAGTTGCTGGGATACATGGGTATTGTATTTGGACTAAAATAACTATGGGAAAAGCTTCAGCATCAACAAAGCCCAAGCCAGGAAGAACAAATACTGCAAATCCTTTTCTCTTGAGATTACGCCTGTGGTTTCTGTTACCCATCCTTTTAAGTTGAGCAAGCCTATCAGAAACCAGGCTATATTCACGATTAACCTATCAAACCAAAATGCAAGGATGGTTGCTAAGCAAAGTGATAATCTATTTCCTCTCTGAAGATTCAGGTCATTTTGAATCAATGATTTAGTGATCCGAATTGCAACAACCAAAAAGGTAGAGGCCAGGTAGAGTCCAGTTATGAGAATTAGGCAGGGCTTTTGAAATCTTTCTAGCCTAATGGAAAGGAAGATATTAATTTTATTAGTCAAACTTGTGGGGGATACAAATTGATAAATTATAAATGTATCTTTGTAAAGATAATAAAGCTATTTCTATAAACAGACTTCCAATCTGGGAGCGAGTCTGGAGTGTAGGAAGGAGCATAATTCATTTAAAGAAGAAATAAAGGATAAGTAACATTTAAAACTATTTGTTCATTTCTCATCATTCACTTACAAAAATCCTCCTCTTCTCTAATAGGCACTAGAGAATCAAATTTTGCCTTATCAGAAGCATAGTGCCCATTGCAAAATAGAAAGAGATACATAGCCTGATAAAAGGCTTTTAATAAAAATGCATTTCACTTTGGATGTTACATTACAAAATGTACAGTGCTAAGAATTATTTATAGGTGCACTGGGGAGTTTGCCACCTTTCATTTTTGAGCTTCAAACGGTTAGCTTGTTCCTTAAAGTCCTTTAGGACCTACACGTATGTTTAATTCTTAACATCTGACAAAGAGCAGATGCAAATTACATTAGCAAATTACACTTGTCTGTTACCAAAAACACAAGATATAAAAATCTCGTATTCAAGTAAAATTCTAGAGACACGTGCAGATTTATAAAGGTGTAATCATTGCATCTTCCATTGCATACAAGTATGCTTGGCAATCTCATCTAGCCTAACTGTGAAGGCCGTCCTCAGAGTCCCCTTGATCAGTCCCAATACAGTCTATAAAATTTTGAGAAACGGGTTTTTGCAGAGAATCAATATAGAAAAAAACCCTGCTGATTAGATAAAGAAGGGCAAAGGTAAATTCAGGTTAGAGTTTTGTTGTTCCTTGTGGCTTATGGCTGACTGTGTCACATAAATCACATTGCAAATAAACCCTATTCTCTTATCCTGTGACTCTTTCCAATCAGAGATTATTTAAAACCTGAAAAGATGCTTTTCTTGGAGAAATATGCAGCTATGTCACGTATGACTTTTAAGAGGGGAAGAAGGAGCTGCAGGGAGTGATAACTGCCAGCACAGGAGGAATTTCCAATGGATATCTACATACCGATCATATTTGTCCTTTATTTTGTTCTTATTCACTTCAAAATTTTCCAAGACACTTTTCACTCTTCCCGCACCAAAATTAAGTGGACCTTTTTCTTTTGTATCTTCATCAAATAACTGTGGTTTTGTCTGGTATTTGTTAAAAATACTGGGCTCGCTCTGTTGCACAAAAGAAAGAAAAACATCGACGTATAAAAATAATCAGAACATTACTTAGAAAAAAACATTTGTGTACCAAGTGCTTTGCAGACAGAGATCACAGTGATTGGATGTGACAGATTAGATTGGACGAGGAGATTAAGAATTTCATGAGATTATGGCTCACTTAGTATGCCTAGTTAGATTGACTCCCTGTGGAACTGAGACCCAGCCCGAATTCCTCCATACTCAGGCTTTTCTCTCATCTTGAGGATTTTCAGTTGTTTGTGATCATCAGGTGTGCAGATTTTTTTCCTGTATGCTCAACACAGAGACTATAAATGAATTCCAGTGTTCCTGGAATTATGGAGAAGTTAAAGATGTCAGTGGGAGCTCCCTGTACAGGAATCTAAAGAAAATCCTATTGAATTTCCTGGTGGATGACATCATTTTGCTACCAACTAGCAACATCACCAGACTGTAGATGAGTTTTTCACATGCTTCAATATGTATTTCAGAACAAGAAATTTAATATTAATATGAAAGCTGTAAAGACCTTCTTCCTTCTTCATTCTACAAACTTTCCAGACACTGTGTGACCGAAATGGAAATGCATTTTCCTGAAAACATAAGAAAATGCAAATTCCATTAAGTTTTCTTCTTTCATCATGAAGAGTGAATTTCCTTTTCTGTATCTGATGAAAAGCTGCTGCAGTTAATGGACAAGATCCTAGGCAAAATGCAGAGGACAGCAGATAGGATCTGGAACTGAAGGACAGCTGATCTACCACCGAGCCGGCCCCGCTGCTCTTCCCTAACCGTTGCTCTCAGGTGTCTTTATTTGGATCTGATGCGCTCTGTTAGTGGTGTAGGAACTGTTTTAGTGAGGCTGGTAACATCAGAAAACATGTGCTGTAGGAGACAGATTTTGAGCATAGAAGCTCTTAATCCAAAATCATTCAAGCATCTGCCATAACAACAATACAGCAAGGTAACCTTCAGTCAGTGGAAGTAAATACTGAACACCTCTGTCACTCTTGCAGAAAGCTAATGAAGAGAAACACAGTATTTTTCAAAGAGGAATAGATGTAATATTCTATCTTAGCTAGCTAGTCTAAAGACATTATCTTGAGAATAATTTCAGATTATTTTAGTAATTAAAAAAATGTGATTAAAGAAAATAATACCTAGCTCAATAATAATTTATAGTAATCTGTTATAAATACTAGGTTTTCAGCCGAGCAGGCTGCTACTTTATCTAGTCACAGTAAATATGTATCTGTATCAAGAAGATAACTTGATTTCAGCAGTCACTAACATTTGCAAACGTTACCACCTGATTTCAGCATTTTCCATTAACTTTGAATGGTGGCTATGTGCCTGCACGGGGCTGAAGGAGAGCGAGACTCACGTCCTGGGAGTTGTGCTGTCCCAGCTGCGTGCCCAGCTCCAGCGGCGCCACTGACAGCTGTACATTCTCCGGGCAGAACTGGGAGCCGAAGAGCAGCTGAGAATCGCTCAAACTTGAGTAGTCACTAGGAGCGCTGCTCCGGATAGAAAACTTATTAGGCCTGAAATGGGGCAGAGCGGGTTGTGAATGAGTCTTGAGCAATTAAAAAGCCAAACAAAAAAAACTGGAACCGTTCAAGCAAGGCCCACCCCAACGTGTTCATTTTCGCTCTCCACTGGGAGGGTACCATACCTATAACTGCATAACGTTTAACAGCATGTGGTTTTGTTACATGAAGCCAACTAGCTTATCTTAAACTGCCGCAATCATACAGACACAGTGTGGTAAGCTCTGCATTCACCTTGCAGGGGTGAAGGTGTTTCTCCAGCATGTCCTGCAGCCAGAAGACCAAAACCAGGACTGGCCAGCTAACTCAGTTCATCCTACCTGTGTTGTTGGTCAGTCTTAGTTTAAGGGACACCCTGGGGTTTGCTCCTAGCAAATGGTGGGTCTCTCCCTTTTCACTACTCTGGATAGTAACTCCTGAATGTAACTCAGATGCTGCTTGGGTTACTTGGAAGGCAGTTCCAACAGAGTAAACCTTTCTGACTGATAGCTGGCATTTCTTGGGCATTTATTCTCCAGATCCCTTAAGTCTGACACACTGGAAGAACAAATAAATAGGTAGCATATGGCTGGACAAATTGATCTGAATCGTTAGAAATCTTTCAAACATAGTAACAAGTTACTCAAAAGTTCTCTTCTTTCCCCTGAGTGTTGCCCAAATAAACCTTTTCCAGCTAGCCTTGACTTTGTGCTATGTTGCTCTGACTCTTCTGCTCTTCAGAGACTCAGCTTGTACCACATTATGGATTAGGCTTGTGGCATGGTACCAGCTTCCCTCAGACAAGAGTTTACCTGCACAGTTGCACTGCTTCTTATTGTGTCAGAGGCTGGATTCAATTTTTTGCTAGCACAGATACAGACTTCTTTCATTTTTCACATGATCACTATTCTACTGCTCCATGTCCACAGGGTCTGATGGAGTGCTTAGGCTAGGTCCAAAAATAAGCAAAGCTGGGCCAGGTTTTTCACTCTCAGTTCTTGCTGTTTTTTAAGCTACCAAAATGGAGAGATGTGTTGCTGCCTTTGGAACTGGGAATTACAGACCAAAATTAATGAAAAAGACTTTTACGCAGGGTTTTCCTTCTGTATCAAATCATGTAAGTAAAGGAGAAGGAACAGGAGACTAATTCATGTGAATAACAAAAGATGATCACCCCAACATTTATTAGCAGTGACGTGTTTGGTTAATCCCCGGTTTTGGAAGGAGCCCAAACATCATACACACAACAGGGAAGGGATTTAGTGGCAGTACTCAAAGCGCTCAGCCTCCATCTTCATTATATAGTGGTGTCAGTGACAACATCATATTAATACTTTTGGCTTTAAGCTCACCGAGTACACTGAGCTGCAGGCAAAAATAGATGAGGTATGGGTTTTTGGATTCTCAAAAAGCCTGATAAATCTGTCTGAATTCAAAACCTTTCCCTTGATCTGTCTCTGGACCCCAAATCTACTAAGAAAGAAATCTGAATACAACTTTTACTAGTGCAGCTTCTTGTTTCCATCTCAACTAAGCTTTATTAAAAAAAAAATAAAATTTCTTAATCTACAGCCAGCATGTCAGGGAGATGTGAGCATATGGGTTGCCATGACCCCACACGGGCAGGACCCCTGCTTGCAATGTGAGTATCACATCTCCTGCACCAGTTTTCTAAATCTTCCTGTCTTTTAGCTGAAAAAAACCTCCCTCTTAGTTTAAGGAAAGGTTTTTATAATCCTTAAGTGCTTTACTGTCTTGTCAAACCTCCTTTGAAAGGGTCTGGTACAACTGGTGAATATCACATCCCACAACCTGCTCACTTTCTCAGTCCCTGCACATTACTTAATGCCTGAAGTACAAGATTCCTATAACAAAGAGTTTTATGACTGGTATTTTGAGGAGTATTGAGCTGAGAGGACTTTATGAGCCAAGTGACTTCCCAGGCTCACTCCGCACTGACAATATGACCAAAGGCAGCTGTCGGCTGCTCTGGAGCCCAGTTTTTCTGTCTTAAGTGCACTACCTCAGTGGTTGGTTTAGGAACGATGGCACTTCGGCAAATTAGGGGGGGAGATGAAACAGATGTCTCTCTTAAATACACTCATTCCCCTGAGCAACGGATTTCTTTCTCCCTTGCTTAACACTGCTGGCAATTAACTTACTAACAAGACCATCTGGGTAAGACATCAGCCTGGCCAAGCCTGGCCACACTTGGTCCAGGCCTATCCCCGATGGTGAGATCAGACAACTGTGATCAGATCCATGATCAGGAAACAACAGCTCTTCTAACCATCTGACCATTCCCTTCAGGATGCCTGAGCTGCAGGGATGCATGGTCCGTCCTAAATATAAACCCTTCCTTATAAACAGCAAGGAACATCCTAGCTATTTAATCCCAGTTAGAAGTCCCTCCTAGGTGATGCAATATTTTACCTCAGGAGAACTTTTAGCTTTCTGCTAACACGAGGCATTCCCCAAGTTGTTCATGCATTTGTGCCCATGATGTTTCTATGGTATAGGCACTAGCATACACGTTGAAAGCAAAACCAGCTTTAGATATGTAAGACAAGTTCTTGTCAGCTCCAAAAAATGCTAAATTATCCTCTGCTGACCAATGGACCGGTTGCTTTTTCCCATCTAACTTTATGCAAGGTATTGCAATATTGGCAACTCCAATCCCTTCTGTAACATGAGCATGATCTAAAAAATCTGCAGCCCTCTGCATACCTGGAGAGTCAGCTGGTTCTTCGCAGTCTCAGTTTCCCTGTTGTCAGTGGGAATTCCCCCTCCACAGGAGAAGTTATATCTTTTGGGAACATCTTTCATTTTTCTAAGTTCCGATTTCCACTTCCAAATATTTTAACAAAAACATATGCAAATGTTCACCTTTTGTTCAAAGGTTCTGCCTTGCCCCCAAACAGCTGTCATACAACAATCCAAGAGAAACACAGCGTGCGATAAATACCCTCTTCTTGTGTTTCCTAGATGTTTCTAAGGGCATTGACAAGCTAAAAATTCGTAACTATAAATTGCCATAGGCCTTATCGGTTTTTTTTAAAATTGGTAATTCTTACTCTGTTGTTTGGATCCATCCTTACATGCCAACACCAAGGTTTACAAGTCATTTGGAAAAGCAAACTGAGCCTTCTACAATTTGCAAAATAACATTTATCTGTGGTGCTGCTGTAAGTGATTTTATCTGAACCTGTGCCAACATCCCTCTTCTTCCCAAGCACTGTGGGTGAAGCTCACTTACACCTTCCTGACACATTTCTTCAAAATGCAGTAACACCTCTTTCCCGAAGAAGAGATCTTTTTCTCCTGGTAGTAATCTTGAGTAGGATCACTGACATCAAGTTCCTCTTCTCCCAATTCCCCTCCAGAAAATCTCCCAGCCCTTTCTGCTGCTCCTCATTTAGTGACCAGGGCTGCACACAACAAATCCAATTGAAATTCTGGGAGCTGCTGTTCACCTGCTCTTCCTCCTGGCTTTAGTCTGTATCTATAGGAACTGTCTCCAGCTCTGCTATGCTGCTGTCATCGTCACTATTTGCTGCCTGCCAATGTGTTCAGCAAAGGAGCAAGGATCAGAGTTGGCTTTGGGTGCAGGGGAACTTCAGCATCCAGGGGCCTGGCAGAGTTTAAATCCAGGAGTTTTAGCTGCTATGGCAGCTTCCAGCCATTTGCCATCTCTTCACTGGGAAAGGCCACAGCATAAAATTATTCTTCTGCTTTCTGTCCTCTGGAATGGCATGACCTGCTTGCTGCAAATCATTTGTGCCATATGCTAAAAGGAATTTCTACAAACAGATTTTGGCACTGGCCCTAATGCATTAACCACAATGAAATCTCTCTCGGTTATTGAGCTCAAACACTGCCTCCAGTTTCCAGATTTCAGGCTCAAAGTCCTTCTGGTCTTAATTCCTCAAGGTCATTTTTACTCTCTATGAGCCACTCCATTATTCATTTGCCTGTGATTCAATACTGCCCAGACGTTCCTCACCTTGGAAACCATGTTGCCCTTTGTCCTGAGCTGGTTGCCAGTCGCAGAGGCTCGCAGGGCCTTTTCCTTAGGAGGAGATTGTGATTTCTGGGGAGCAGCCCTGTTTTCTTAAACAAAATGTATCCTTCGCCATATAAAGAAATAGACATCTGAGGACAGGGGGTTTTTTGCCCCCTCCCCATGTGAAGCCATCTTCCAGCCTGCACTTAGAGCCCCAGTTTCTCACTCCTCCAAGGTTCAGGATTTTTACAGCTGCTCTCCCAGTCTTTGTCCTGGCTGTCTCCTTCATTTTCTTCTTATTCTGGGACCTTAAGGCAACATCAAAATATGTGGCCCTGCTATGTGCGATGGAATTTCACGGGATAATGGATTGAATGAGGTTGTTAAATTTGGAAGTTTTTTCTGAACAGTAGAAATAAGCCATAAGAGTAGTGGCCCAAGTAGGCCTTCATTTACAACATCCCTCTTTAATATTTTCATTATATATTGGCCTTACACACTCTCTGGCAGGCTTTCTGCTTCCGATGTCTTTGGAAGTAGGTATATTAGTAGCTTTTATGTCTTTAGCAAGTTACTGCTTTTCTCATGGAACAAGAAAATTCTCATAACTTCAATTTCAAATCATAATATATTGATTTCTATTTCTCTATTTTTCATTCTTTCATTTCTTGAAGGATGTGTTCTCATTTTCAGTAGTCGTCTTTACCATGCAAGTCTGGTACTGGTCCTTCTCATATCTGATCTGATAGTTGGTACATATTTGTTCTGGACTTCTACATGAAGTCTAAATAATCTCTAGGCCTCAGGCAAGCATTTAATCCTTTTGGCTGTCCAGTTTAATTACTTTTTAACAAGCTTCCTTATTACTATGTTAGTGCCTTTTTTGAAATTCAACAGTAGTGGATTTTTTGGCTTCTGTTGCTGCTGCAGAGATTTTGACTCCAGTTCACTACCATCACTCTCATGGTAGCACCAGAAGAGTAATCTGCTGAACATGGGTCTTGTGCTCAGCTCAGGGCCAAGGCAAGACGCGTCTCTTCCCCTGGGACTTCCCTGGCTGAGACAGGTATTTATGCTGTCTGAAAATGGACTTTCAGCATCATGCCCTGGTGACACTTATCCACTCGATAAAAGGATGATTGATGCATCACTGCTTTTGCGGCTGCTGTTCTCACATCTTCTGTGATCTTTCTTCGCCTGCCCTTCTGGCTGGGCAGGCAGCAGCGCTGCTCTAACGCAGCACTTTCCCTAATGAAGCCTGGCATTTCAATCCACAAAAATTGTGTCATTTGTCGATACACTTAAATTGAGCCTAAGCTCTCTCCACCATATAGCTGTCATTCTATCTGCATGACCCCCTCCCACCTTCTTAAATAACTGGCACCCTCATATTACAGTGTCCAACTAGATAATCTTCTCTCCGTTGCATTTCTAGGATCTCTATTATGTCAATATTCATACATAAAAACAGCTAAAACAGGGACTTTGATTCCCCCAGCCTATTTCTCAGGCTGCTAGCGGTTGCAGAGAAGCACGTGCGTGTCTGAGAGAGAGATAACGAATAAAACCCAGAGCAATCTTGGGCTTGTGCAGAACCGCTGCCATGAGAGTACTGCATCACTGGAGCTTGGCATTTCCTAGGGACCTGGTGACAGCTGCTCTCAGGAGTAACACCCTGACTCAAACTGGGAAAGAACTCACTGTGTGATTCATACCCTGACTATATTATACGCTGATTTTATGTTTCATTTTTAAAGCTCCCTGAAAGACAGTATTCTGGGGATTATATAGCATACCCTGCTGTGGTCAGAAAGGTTTCTAGTAACAGAAGTGAGGCAGGGAAAAGTAATCAACGCCTTTCCCCCCCTATTTCAAATACACACACACACATAGGCACATGCTCCTATGAGCAACTTTTTTCCTTTAGAAAAAGTTAATTCTCCTCCTGAGAACCTTCTCCCCCTTCTTAACTCCTCCAAAAACCCAGCTGCATTTTCAGTAACATTTTATGCCCTATTTGACCCTTTTGAACTCACTTGAAAAAATGTGGAATGCTGAGGAGTGGGTGTTAAAAACTTCTCTCTATTTTCTTCCTGCATTAATAAATGAGTCAAAAGGGAAGACTTTGTAGCTGACAGGATACTTTGGAGGAGGAAGGAATTCAAGTGATCCCTTTCCAAACAGAGACCTGTAATTCTTCCACTCACTTCCCTTCCTATTGCACTCCACAGAATGATTTATATATTTTTTAAATCTATATTATATATAATAGAAAATATAACTATATGTTAGTATATATAATATTATGGGGTTTTAATATATTATCTAAATTTCCCCTGCTCAGTCAGTGTCTGGCCAGAAAGTCAAAGATTTTCAAACTACTTAGAAGCAACTTATTGAAAACAAAATTTAAAAAACCCCAAACTGCAGGTACCAAGAAGACAATAGAATTATGCAATGTATATTTATAAAGACAAAACCATGACAGATATAAACATGTTTTTTCCCTGAATCGGCTCCCCTTTGACCCCCACATCTACGCAAAATTCAATTAATTCATATATATATGACAAGTATTTTTATAATGGGCAAGGAAACTACTATTATGTTTTCATTATCATCCATCATTGTGGTAACATCAGGCCAAAGAGGCAGTATGACTAAAACTGTGAATTTGAACAGCAGTTAGTTATGTAAGTGGGTTATTTAACTAACAGAGGCGCAGAGGACCAAATTCATCAATTAGCTCCTCCAGAGTCAAACAAGGGATAAATCTTGCTGTCTTTTTTAGCCATGTGACGCAAAAGGTGATGTGCTGCTGTAAAAAAATGCAGCCCGTCTTACGTATTTGCTCTCCAGATGTTTATATCCAAATAGGATTTGTTGTTTCACTATATATTGTAGATGTGGGGAATCTAGCTGCTCTTTGACTTCTGCTGGGAAAAGATCAAGCCATGCGTATAAATGCAGGGTGTAGAATAATTTTAGAGTTACATAATGTGGAACAATATTGCAAATCACGATTCATTTTATCTACCCTCTGCACAAGGCAAGAGGGAACATTTAACTTATCTAATTAGACATAGAGAGGCCACAGGGCTTCCCCGGATAAACTGGAGACCAGCTTTCCGCCAATATTGGCTTTTAAATTCCCAGCAATGGTGGATCTATGGCGGCACTTGGCAGGCTGGGAGCAATGCAGGCACAAACAGATCACGGAGGAGGCTAATTAACCACCATTAACCAGACTGTAATGAACCACAGATCAATTCTAGATATGTTTCCCCCCATCACTATCAAACACCCAAAGTGTTTAATTTTGTATACAATTTCCTCACAATCTTCCCTCCCCACCCTATGGCCCAAGCTCACCCGGTGGCTGTCGGCGTGCTCAACATCTCCTTGATATTCCAGACATTAAAATTCATGTTTTTTTCACAGCTGCCTCCTTTACTGGGAGCTCCCGGCCCTCACCATGGTCCCGGCATGCATGGCCTCTGCTCCTGCATCTCCTACCCCGTGGTGGCCATGCTGCCACACTGCCCTGCAGGGGGGAGGAAAATGGAGGGAGACAGATAAGCC
>NW_009628627.1:0-356 GCF_000690535.1 Cariama cristata
ACACTGGAGATGCTTTCTGAGCTGGGCGGTTGCGGGGTCGGGGTGATGCTCCAGTGAGGGGAGCGCGAGGAGGGAGCTGGTCCCTGGGTGCGGGGACAAAACCATCCCAAGGCTCTAAGGAGGTCCCTGTGAGCGCCGCTGAGGAGCGTGGTGCTGGGCATAGACCAAGCCAGGGCACTGGCTGGCAGCAGCGGTTGCGGGGTCGGGGTGATGCTCCAGTGAGGGGAGCGCGAGGAGGGAGCTGGTCCCTGGGTGCGGGGACAAAACCATCCCAAGGCTCTAAGGAGGTCCCTGTGAGCGCCGCTGAGGAGCGTGGTGCTGGGCATAGACCAAGCCAGGGCACTGGCTGGCAGCAG
>NW_009628627.1:526-1403 GCF_000690535.1 Cariama cristata
TGCTCACGGTGCCCTGCGGCCTTCGGGGAGGTTTGGTTTGTCAGTCTGTGGGTGAGACATGGGAGACAAAAATGAGATGCTTGGAGAAATGCCCGCTGTTGCATTGGTGATGCCTGTGGAGGTGGTGTCCAAGCCTGGCACGAGTGGGTTTTTTTGGGGCGTGCTTATCCACCGGGGTGTCGTGGCCCTGGGGATGGCCCTGCCCTTGGTCAGGGCACGCGTGGGGTGAGCCATGCTGCTGCTGGCCGCCACACGGTCCCCTTGTAAAGGCTGACGTGATGCTGGCTCACCTTCCGCCGGACGCCCCAGGAGCGATGCTCACGCTCCTGCTCCCCGGCCAGCGCCGGCCGAGCGCGGTGTCTGCCGGCCCACTGCAGCAGCAGCCTGAGACTCGTTGCTTAACAACACACTGGAGTGGAATAGGAAGTGTTTTGTCACTGCGAGATGGGAAGAGATCACCATTTTCTCGATAGGCAGGGCAGTGCTTGTTTGCTCTGTGTCCGTGCAGCTGCCCCCGAGCCTTTGGCCGTTTCTGGCACGGTGGCACCAGCACGGCCATGGCCGCTCTCCTTGGCTCTGCCGGGACAGCAGTTCTCACCAATGCCCCTTATCAAGTGTTTGCAATTTCTAACTGCCGGCGCACATCCTGCTGTCAGCCTTCCCACCTTCCCTTCCCCTCCTCGCCTCCATTTTTATGCCTCCCCAGGCCCCTCCTTGCCAGCAGGATTTCCAACTAGGTCTGTTCTGTGAATGTGGAAACGTTCCTCCCTTTTTATAGGGGAAAAATTCATTTTTAGCCAACTCTTAGTTATTGTTCCTCTTCCTGTGCAGGGCTCGGGGGTTCCGGCCGTGGCTGCTCCCCTTGGACCTGCTGCCG
>NW_009628628.1:0-6174 GCF_000690535.1 Cariama cristata
TATAATAAGTAATATTTATACTATGGTCTGTCTCAATGTCTCAGCCATGCTAGGTTGGTGAATAAAGCCGTGTTTGTTCCCCATTTTCTTTTCCCACGCTCCAGTCACATCTCTCCCCCCCAACATGACATTCAGCCAGCAGACCCCTGGGCACAGACCCATCGCTCACATGAGCTAGGGAACTTACAGACTTTCTTATTATATAGTAATGCTTTGATTGCAGGCAGATGTTTGATTTGGTCTAGTTTCTTCCTCCCTTCTTACTGATGGTCCAGTCAAGCCATTTAGCACAGGCCTTGGACGACCTTCAAACACAATCAAGAGAAAGTTCTTATTTTGGTGTGAACTGCCAAGATTGGACACTCCCCAGAAAAGGGAAGATCTCGTAATTAGAACACCATCTAAGTTATAAGGAACTACTGATAACCTCTCCTGCCTCATACTTACTGCACAAGTGAGCAGCTCACAGAGTTTAGCGGTGCCCAAGACCCACCAGCGGGTACCCACCACACCACACACACCACACAGGCTGGCGGGGGGACGTGCAGTGCATCACCTCCCTGACTCCATGCCCTCCTTCTCCCTCCGCAGAGTGAGCAGCAGCATTTGCAGTATTTTCAGAGGTGTAATGCATTAGCCTCAACATCAGCCCCAGCTCTAATCCTTCACGTTAATACTACTGTTGCATAGTAATGTTTCCTGCCTTGCTGCTGGTGGTGGTTTTTTCACCTCTTTCCCCACATTTAATAACATTTGCAGTGTAACATGCATATAGAACATGCATACCTGTTTACTGCAGAAAGCAGCAGCACTGTAACACCCCGTAAGACCGTGCATAACGCCTCTGCAACAGCAAAGGCAGAAAGACCAAAACCGAGGGCTGAAGCGCTCAGGGTATGTAGGGACAGCGGAAAGCATGAGGGGAGGAAAGGAAAGAGCGCAGGCTGACCACAGTGGAAACACTCCCTTTAGGGCTCCCCATGCCAGCGGCATCTAGATAACAAGTACCCATCACTTACAGACCTTTGATTTCGGGATCACACACAGAGGAACACTATTGGGATTTTCTCCATACTGCTTTGTACACTTCAGCACAGTTCAAAAAAAAAATAAAAATCAATAGATGTTGGGCCTTGGTTTATTACTTCTAGTTTCTATTTAGGTTTTCTACTCTTACTCATTGATTAATTGTAGTAAATTAAGATGGTTTTGGAGCTTGAACTACAGTTTTTCTTACCTCATTTATAACAAAACCCTGAGAACAAAGAGCTGGCAGTTCTACATTTGTAAATGGCTTTCCCTGCCAATTAATTCATTCAATAAGGACAGTATGAAGCTGATTAGGACTTCTTGGTTTTTTAACCTTTAATATTATGGAAGAGGCTTTGCTTTTGAGTTACTCAAATAGAACAGATATTCAAAATTATTAAAGGAAAATATCAACTTGGTATAGAATAAACTATCCAAAAAATAATTTAAATAAAGCTTTCCTAACATGATATAATTGATTTGAATTGCAATAAAAGAACAAGTAAATAAAATTTAAAAAGCCTGTTGCCTTACATGTCACTGCGTTGTTAGAAAGAGAAAACTGAAGGTACTTAAGTCAGACCCTCACACTTTTACATACCCACATAATTCATCCTGCTAAAGCAGGACCACCTCAGGTAACAAAGCAATGCAAAAACACCCGGTGTGATCAGAGGACTTCACTTTGCTATAGATTTGATGGGTAGTGAAAGTGACAGCCTACTCACAAGATGAGAATTGCCTGCTAACATTTTGCATTGCCTCTTAGCAAATATTAACCCATAATAAACCCTTCCCCAGACTAAGACACACATTCCAACAGGTACTCAGTTCTGGCAGGGCGATTATATCCCATACCGCACATTCATAGGAGCAGTTTAGGTTTGTGGCTCTGTACATAGCACCTGCATTCTGCTCATTCTGTAACTCCTACCTGCTCCTAAGTGTGGGCAGGGCACTGAAACGCAGCCCTTGCTGCACGCTTCTTAGGGGTTGCAGTGCTGACCTGCTTACTAGCAGAGAGCACACTGAGCACAGGGATAGAAAACATGTGCTTATTCTTCACATTTTCCCAGTAGAAAGATCTGGCATGCAGCATAAAATGAGGGAAATTTGCATAGACTTATTCTGGCAAGGAGGAAAATATTTCTAGGGCAGCCTAAGTTTGGTCATCATTCTAGGGGTTTATGAAGAAGAGCTTTAAAAACAAAACGGTCAAACAAAGAGCTTTCTTCAGTGAGTCTTGATGGTTTTTAAATGAAGTTAACATCACCAGAGTTAAGTCATTTTAATTCCTAAAGAAGGAAACAAAATAAAGCAGTGACAAAGCACTGATATGCACAATATATTCCCTAAGCCACTTCATGAAATGAACTCCTTCTGCAAGTCCAAGTGATCAGTCCATTATCTAGCAGGTGACTAAAGTTTGTCCCACAAAAACACAACCCAGGAAACAGCTAATAACTCTTTGATGACATGATGCTCCCTATGTAAAATATCTACACCAAGCCTCTGACCTTGGACATCAGTTTTGTCTAAAAAAAAGCCTTTTCAGGAGCTTGACAGATACCCAGATGGTTGCTCTGCACCGTCAGAGCCAGTTTATTAACAGGAATCCAACAAACTACCTTAAGCACTCGCTCAGGTCTTGCTCCATAATGTAAGATACCCAGAGCAGGGTCAGTATCACCCTCGGACTGCAAACTCCTCCGTAGGAAAAAGATTTTACTTTTTCCTTTTATGTTTGCATAGTGCACAGTGCAGTGGATCGCAGGTTTCAGAAGTTAACATCAGTACAAACAAGTCATAAAACAGTTAAACTAATATTAATAGCCTTGGTACTAAATTCTCCGCCTCAGAAAACAGATGAGTAGCTGAATTTAGTGGACAATCATTTTATCTAGACCTGTTTGGGTGTCAGGAAGTATCTTGAAACAGTATTTATCTGCGCAGTTTTGACTCCTGTAGCTTCCTCCTTTTTGTATGCAGCATAAAAAAAAAAAAGCAGAAACAATCACATCAACCATTTAACACTATTTCAACATTACAAAATAAAGCAGAAAAGCCTTAGTAAAACAAAATTTTACTGGAAAAAGTTACTATTAAAAAGGCTTAATTAAAAAAAAAAAGTAAGTCAGAGATATTCTACTTTCCAGAGGCCACGTGTTGAACATTTCAGATAGTAGGAATCGTTCCAAGTTCAACTCGTGCTTTCCGAAACCAAACAAGACATAAACCACAGAAACCTGCCCTCTTTTCAGCTTCTGGGAAGATCACAGATGAGGTCGTTCATTATGGTCTCAGCCAAGTAACATGGTACACACACACCACCCACCCAGCTCTCAAGACATACCCTTCTATTTAAAGGGAATACACTGCACTAAGAAATTACTCTTTTTTTGTAAGTTCTGTAATTGTTACTTTTTCCTATTTACTTTAATGGTGACCACTGTGTTTTCTGTTAAGGAGACAGTGAAAGAGCAGCCACAGTGGTCCGCCATACCAGTTTAAAATAGAGATGTTTGGAAAGGAATTGCTCCAGAGGTTCTAAACTAAACAACATGGATTGCAACCCACTGCTTAAAATTAGCTTTTGTGGTTTGTTTTTAGATATTCCTAGTAACAAACTCAATCTGATTGCTCTCTCTTGGTTGACTTTATTGCACCTAGCAATCTAGGACACCAATAATAGAAATTTCATTTGAAATACGGCTATTAATGTTCCTAAAGATAGTCTATTACATGAGTAAGCTGTGTCACAGGCCTGAAGTAATTCTCTAGAATTCTTTATTGTTGTTGGTCAAAGGAAAATAAGTGCTTGGCTAGGAATTAAGAGCTCTACATGCTTTTAGGATGAAGTAGTTTGTCAATACTATAACTAGACAGGAAGAAAACTTTCAGAGGGAAGGAACTGAACCCTGGAATGTCTTCTCATTAGATATGGAACAGGAATTCAAAGAACCCCCCATCAAAGAACAAGTGTTTAACTGTCAAAGGTATCCCACATTTCTTTTCTGAAATCTTTGTTTAGCCTATATTGTCTACTAATACAGTATTTTACCCTAGTTAATTGGCAAAGGTAGCCCTTTAGTTCCTTTCCAGCAGGAAACCAATTAAATAGAGTCAAGAGCAAAGCAGTGCTGCTTTAAAAACAAACAAGAGGGAAGAGCACAGTAGCTGGCTGCTACCTCTCCAAAAGAGCTGGAACAAGCCATTTGTTTAAAAATTTGGAGACACAAGGGTAGTGCATCTTCTTTACACCAGTCAGCACAAATGGAAGCAAGAGCATCTCACCTTGAACAAAGGTGCTTGGTGGGCTCCAGAACTCATTCAGGTTGGAAAGGCCAGACCAGAGCAGCGTAGGAAGATCCCACAATGCAACAGAAGATGGGAAATTCAGGGTTTCTTTCATCCATACCAAACTCTGTTCTAAATGGAGAATAGGGAGGTTTTTGCACTAGACATACTGCACGAGCTGTAAGCCAAAGGCAGCACTACATCAGCTTTAAAGCCGCTGAAGTCCTGCGGTTGAGTTAATGGGGAGTTTGGGAATATGACTGACAAAGCAACTAGGTCAGTAACTATCGGCACATTTGTAGTCTATCCATATTTTAAAAGAACAAAAAACCCAGACCCCGCTAATGAAGGTCTAAAGAAGACAGTGAAAATGAGAAGGACACACAGACCAGGAAACATCCAAATACAAGATTTAAAAACATATTAAAGCATAACCTAACCACAAGGAGCTTCTAACTGTGGTTGTTAACAAATGAATAAAAGTAACTAACCATTTGTAAAAAATGCCTGATGAAGGTGACCAAAAAAGATCAGTAGGAAAAAAATAACCACAAAGCAATATAAAAGGAACAATTATGGTCACTGAACAATGGCACTGGAGCAGGAATTCAGACTGCTGGGCAGAGACCTCTTCCCCCAGGTACTGGTCAGCAGTACAGGCTCTTGCTCTTAAACACACCACTTCAATACTGAGTGACAAACTGGGCTTAACTTCTAATCATAGATTTGAATCACCTGAGCTGTGTTGAGGAGGCGGCACCAATACCTGCTAGCAACCTGAAATAACCAGGCCTGGGTTCCTGCAATGCCAGCAGTGATCAGAAACGTAGCAGATGGAAAAAGCAGGCAAAGTAGTAAGTAGTGCATAAGGCAATATAATTATCCTGTGTCGCAGACAGTTTGTACTCTCTCCTGCCTTCTCTACTAGTATTCAAAATGAAATGTTTTCATCTGAGGGGATTGGCTTTGCATTTTGGTTAAAGAAAGCGTGGTTGAAAAGCGAGTGTTGTGCTTGGAACAGCAAGCAGTGAGGTTTGAGAGGGCTCCAAGTTCCTGGAGAAGTTCTTTCCTCAGCCCCCGAGAAAACTACTTCGCTTGCGCAGCTCAGCTCATGCCTCTGACAGACCAGCCACCGACCTGCATCCTCCTCAGCCCTGGGCTCTAGTCTTCACAGAAATGGGAAACAGCACCTCAAAATTATGACAGAGACATTAAAAAGACTGGTTATTAGCATGGCAAGCTGTAAATCAGCCTTTTACCATGATCGCAAAGGGAAGGGATGAAGCTGACAGGTCCCCTCTGAGATGCAGAGCTCTTTGGCAGCTTCATTCCCACTGACAGTTCTTATCCTACAGGATGGTTTCAAGCTTAACCGCAAATTTTATAGGAAAGTGAAACTGGATTGAGACATACAGAAAGCAAGCCAGAATTAAAAAAAAGGAAGAGCTGAATTTCTAGCTATTGGGGGTGGGAGGAAGATTCAGCGATACTGAGATGACAGCAAACACAGAAAGAGCTACTGATCCCTGTTGGGATCTATATACTAACAGGAGAATGAAAAATGGATCAGAAATAAAATTAGAGGCCCCGCTAATGTCTGAATCTAGGAAAGGTCAAGAAAATTTCTCAAGTACTGCTGTAATGAATTTGTGTAAGTTGCATTCGAAAGAAGTAGAAAAAGTGGAAGTTCTGTTTGTGAAAGCTCAGGAACTGACTTCATTATGCAGCAATGAGACCCTTTTGTAAGACACAGACAGTTCCTACAAGGACTGGTATGCAGTGGTTGCCTAACTCTTCTCTATGCAGGTCAAAATACACAACAGCAGACAAGTGTCTTGACTTGTGCCT
>NW_009628628.1:6196-25305 GCF_000690535.1 Cariama cristata
CCAGTACGTTCCAGTACTTAAATGTACTGGAATCTTACTGCTTTTCCCTGTCGCTTTGTGCATCTGCAGTAGTCAGTGTCATCTACTCTCTTCTCACTCACTGAACAGGAGGAAAAAAAAAAATAAAAAAAAATCAAGCTATCCCCAACTCCACTGACTCTTGCAATCCCCTCTTAACAGAAAAGTGGCCAGTTATACAGAACCTGGAACAAACTATTCAGAAAGCCAATTTCACATATACATAGAATCTGTTCAAAAAGTAAACATTTGCAGCCAGATTTCAGTTCTAGAGACTGCAAAAGAAGATGAGAAATAACTCCCATTCAGGTTTTGGCATATGGTACAACCGCAAAACCTCTTATTCAGTCTGAACTTACTAGAAACTAATATTAAGTTTAAAAAAACCAAAACAAAACACACCCAGCAACAGCAACAACAAAAAAACCAACCCTCCAGTATCTGAAAAAAAGCCTTAGAAATGCAACCTACAGCTATTTATTTCAATAGATGCTAAGTTGTTCTGTAGTAATAGTGAGACATTCAGAACTAAGAAGTGAAAACCTTGAAGACTGAGAAGCCCTTGCCTGGGTAGAACCACTCCATCCACACTGGTCTGAGCAAGCCACAAATCCACACATATAAACAGCCAGGCAAACAAGGAATATGGACGACTCTAGAATAAGTTGATACAATTCACTTCTTAACATTTTGCTTACAAAAAAAAAAAGTCATTTCCCATGTTCAAACTTTTCTTTGCTATTGGGGGGATCTTTTTGTGAACAAAAGCCAAAAAGCAAGTTTAATCTTACATCCTGTTTCATGAAATAGAATTAAAACCAAACTTAAGTTTGTGGCTGTCACCATAGAAGGAGCTTGTTACCTCTGCACTCCAGTTGTTCTTTCTTCTCACAGGCTGAAAAAAACATTACTTGACTTTTGTAGGCAAATTATATTTACATCCTTACTAAATTTCATTTTAGCTATCAAAGTTTTATATGTTGGACTGAGTCAAGCTGTGCCTTTGTCTACTGCTACACGACCTAACATCATCATTATGCAAATTATGAATGTGCCACTGGAGCTAGATCATCCACACTGCACGCTTGTCACTAAATTATGGCACACCGACTCAGTTATAGAGGTCTTAGTTGCCATTAGGGTTACAGACAGCTATTTAGAAAACATTATCTGAAGTAAAGCCAAAATATTTTGATTGCTTCCTTCCACAGTGAAATGAAACATTATAACTATTTTAAGGTCATAAACAATGAGACAGAAATGAACAATTCCATAAGAAAGCCCCACAATTTCAAGCCAACACTAGCTCATTAGAGAAGAATTTTGCCTTTTACTCGCAAACTCTGACTTTCCCTATCTGCTCCCTTCTCTCCCTACTAATGAGCAGGAGCAAGCTACATCTATGAAAGCATCTCTAAAGATGATGAGACACACACACTTTTCTCTAGATGCTTAGGAAAGATCAGTGAGTTCTGCCACTATGTTCACAATCACACTGACAGGGTGGCAGGCTCTTGCCTGCTAGATGAGGAAAATCAGAGAGTAACACTCCTCTGCTTTGTATTAATAGTCTGAACTATGTATGGTATGTTCTTGTTCATTACACAAATACTTCATGATCATTTGTATGCCACAAATATTTTCCAATACAGACCTTTGCCAGGATATGCTCCATTTCAGTAATTCTTCAGAGCCATTTCAGTGAAATGGGGTTGGCAGGCAGCAGAAAGATTCAAAAACTCCAGGGACATTTCAGCTACGTGTGTGCACAATATGTCAGAGCTGCTCTCACATTGACCACAGAAGTCCACAAAAGATCATAGAAGCCCATGGTTGTTTGATATTCACCAGAACAATGACACTAAACTGAGGTTTCTACTTCTTTAAGAAAAAGAAAAAAGACTGGCTCTGTATGCTTTTCTGAGAGACTGGACACAGATCCTGAGAGTACTTTAGCATACTTTTCCCCTTGTGTTTCAGAAAATGGGATGCCATGCCTGGAAAGGTTTGAGGATGTTTAGAAACACCTCAGCAGAAACCTAAACAAACCAGGGAGGTGAGAACAAGCTGCACTGTGGATAAGGACATGACATGGTGGGGAATGGGCGAAGAGGCAGATGGCTGTGCCTGAAGGCATGGGACTCTCAGGGAGAGGAATGGAGAGCTGATCTCAGGGAAGGAGGCTAACAGACCTTGGCTCGTTTAGCTTCCAACAAGATTAAGAAGAGATACTTTCACTCCCTGAATACACATGATGCAGAGTACTGTACATCACACAATGAGAGAGGAATTATTTAAGCTAAAAAGGCATCATTGACCACAAGGACAGACATGTATAAACTTGCCACTGTCCATTTATTATAGAAACTTTCTTCAAGTCTCTAAGTATCAGAGATGCATTATGTGTTTCTATTACAGCTTTCCAAAAGTAGAGGGAGCAGAAATACTGATTACTTGTAAGTTGGAAGTTTATGAAAGGAATTATATTATCTACAGCCCAAACTGTGAGGGAGCCAAGAAATTCTTTCCGCTTCTCTGTATTTGAATTTTAAATCAACTAGTTAAAAATAAAAAAGAATGCAATGAAATTGTAGAATTGCTTTTTGAACTTCAACTTGCTTTTTAAGCAAGGGATACAGACACCAATACCAGATATTCTGGTTTCAAATTAAATTTAATCTCTCTTTCTTTTTTCCCTATTTTGTTTTTCTGCTAGTAAGAAAGATGCGACCAAAAAGATTTTTTTACTTAGTACTAAAAAAGTAATCAGAAAAAAAGTCTCAGATGAAAGATATTTCAACAAGCTTTACAATTAAACAGTACTTCTTTACACTAAGACATAATACTCAAGCTGAGCATACAGCTTGTTACATTAAAACCCCAATACTTAAATTCAAGCCAAGGAGGGCATGATTATGTTTTTCTTCACAAGAGGTCTTCCTTGTGATCAGAAAAAGTCAAGCAAGAACATCATTATACTCTTGGTTTAATTACAAAATGTGAGTTTCAAAGGAAAGGAGAAAAAAAGAATTAAACCCTGCCAGTCTAAGTATTTGACTTTTCAATACCATTTCCAGAAGACGCATGCATGTGAAAGTGGTATTGCTTGGGAAAATGGAAAGCTACCAACAGCAAGTCACGAGCTCAGGCAAATGAAGAATCTAAAAATGTCATTATTTCTGCACACAGCTGTGTATTAGAGAAAACATAATGCAGCACTTCCAGCTCCAGTGATATTTAGAGGATGATATTTTCCAAACTGCAAACAGAGAAATGGATAGACTAACTATTTAAACAGAATTTTTACTGCCTTCTAGAAGACAAGATGATAAATAAGTGCTACTTCTTTTTTTGATTGACTGGAAATGCATTTGTCAAATATATCAACAATTTGCTATGGAGTACATATAGATCTATAGCCATCTCAAAAAGGAACTAACTTTTTTATAATCTCATTTCCTTATTTGGAGTATGGATTTACTGTCATTTAAAATTGAAAATGTAGTATTGTGGGACATTATTAAATCAAGGACCATATATGAAACCAAAATAGGTTTTGTTATAGAGATATAAAGATACATATTTTATATATATATGTTATATAGAGACATAAAAATAAAAGCCTAGTGAACTCATTTTAGGTAGTACTGTAAAACTGTGCTTCGAAGACAGTTATCGAACTGCATCAAAACAAGTCTTTCTCTCTGTACCTTGGACTTTGCTAGGAAGTTAACTAGAATGCAGATTTTATTGTTTTCTTACATTTAATTGGTAAATGAACCAACCCTTTTCATTCTAGAACCCCATAATTGAAAGCAAACTTTGACAAATTCCCTCCTCTGTAGTAGTTTGGGCTATGTGGTTTTGATTTTTATGGGGGAACACAACAGCAATTCCAGACTATAAAAATCTCTCTCTCTGGCATTTTTCCCCCCTCAACAGCTCCTCTTGGTGTAAGAGTCCTGTGAAAGAGTGGCTGGGTTGGAAAATTCATTTTGCTGTGAACCCAGGCAAGGTGTTGTAAAGACAGTCAAGGCAAACGCCTACCACAACAATCTCTTCTTTGTCAGTCACAGGGATCCCATGAGAAAGCACCAACCAGTCTAGGAATTTGGCTCAAGGTAGCGTTAGACAAGCCTGAAAGACAAAAAATAAAGGTCAGACTTTATTTAGTTCCGGTTTTATACAATCAATCTAACAGCTCCATTCTGCCAATGAGCTTTTAAAATTGTGTGGTGGCACAAGTGGTCTTAGTGAAGACAAACATTCACCTCTTAACACTTTCTACTCTGCGCTCACTGGCTCAGTTTGTACTTATCAGCTTGCTAATCAGGAATATTAATCCCATCACACAAGAGGTTGGGTTTTTCTAGTTTTGGGGTTTTTTGGTTTGTTTGCTTTAATACAATGGATTTCCAAGCCCCCCCCCCCCCAAAAAAAACCCAAACAAGCAAAAAAAAAACCAAAAAACTCCCCAAAAAAAACCAACAACAAAAAAAAACCAAAAACCATTTTACTATCATCTTACATAGCTGCAGCCCCCACGATCCAGAACTTCAGGAAAACATACTCTGAAGGATCACAGATTGTATCCAGCACTAGGTTCGGGACTTCTTGTATACAAAACCAAGTGAGTTACGACTTTCCACGCACTTAGCAAAGCATTTCTATAAACTCTATCAGGAAAACATACATACAAAGTCACATGCAAAGCCCACTACTTTGAGCAAAATCAGTCTGTAGGCAGAGCATTTTAATAAATGTGATGAGATGCCAGGGAAGAGAAGGAATTCAGAACACAGTAATTGGCAGGAGTCCTGCTATTTCCTATTTTCAGATTTATCCAACGGTGTTATTTCTGAGAGACAAATCATCGGCCTAGTTCCTTTCCAATGAATACTCAGAAAACCTGTATCTTCAAACCAAGTATGCAGATGTTTTAACATAAAACCTGTCCTTCATTACCAAAGCTAAAAAAACCCGCAGCTTGAAATTTGTTTCCAGCCAAACAGACAAGACTCTGGTCTTTCTTATTCATCTTAAATTTTAAGCAACATGTTATTTAAAAATACTTGTAATTATTGAAGCATACATTAACCTTTCGAACTTCTAAAAATGAGCATTTGATTCCTGCAACATACTCATCCTCCGCTCTCTGATTTCCATTTAGAGAGAGATGTGATAAGGAAAAAAAAAAACCAGTAGTTAATGGAATGGCCTGACAGCTCAGGGAACCTTTACTTGAACAAGCTCAGATATATGTGCACTGTAACATTCTAGGCTACTGATCAGTTATTCAACCAACGGTTATGTCACCAAAAAGAGGTTCCCTCCTCCCTTCTTGCACATCCTCCTCACTTTTAACCTTCCCCTCCTACTTGCTGCTTTGCCACAAATCCTGCTTGAAAATTAGGAAACCTGACAAAATTGTGTTATTGCCCTCTTCCTACATTCTCTTCACATTTTAGGAGGAAAAAGAGTGACAAAGAAAACCTGTTTTCATTATGGTATATCTGCTTGTAAAACAAGAAAATGGCTTCCTGGAGTTTAGTGTCAGAAGGACCATGGGATGCATTAGCTTGTTAACACCACAAATTATTACCCGTTTCCCAAGACCCTGAAAGCAACACATGTAACTTGTATGTGGTTAACAAATACTGCCTGTGCACACAACCTGCCTTCGGCTGGACGCCTCAAGAGATCGACTGCTTTGTCTAATGGTGGGAAGGGCAATTTACTGGTTAGAAGAGCTGCAATCGTTCACCTTCTTCCCAATTAGATCTTCAGCCAATGGTTCTAGTTATGTCTCTCACTCTCTAAATGGGAGGAGGAGGAGGAAAATAAAAAATAAAAAAGGAAAGCAAAAGAAAGTTCATACAAGATACTTTCTTGACAAGGCAACTAAGATGCTCAGTCTCTTCTCATACTGTTGGAGTATGCTTAGTGTTTAAGCTGCCTGCAAACTCTTTTCCTACAGCTCTACCACAGATGTTTTCCAGCTAGTCTGCCAGCTCTTCTTCTTCCTTAGCACAAAACTTGTCCTGGCCAGTACTCTCAGTCGTTGCATCAGCTTCATCCGACTCAGGCGTCTCCTGACTTCTTTCTTCCTCTTAAAATGTTGCCCTTGCCAGCACCTCACTCAGTGCTTCACTAACTGCTCCACCAGCACTGCCTTCCTGGGGCCCTCTCTCCCACTTCTGTCCTTCAAAAGCAGGAGGGATCCTGAGGAAACAATTCCCTTGTTATCAGCAGCATTTGTCTCTCCTCCTGTTTGCTCCTGGGCAATCTCTTCCAGCCACAAAAATTCAGTTATCCTGTCTACAGAGGGACCTCACGGATTTACCTCCTATTCCAGGCCTCTCTCTCCTTATCCAAACTGGAAATTTCAGTCCTCCTCTCTGACATTTCCTTGGAGATATCCAGCTACTACGCTAAGCTCTACACAGAGCCAGACAAACCTCTTATCTCCCCTCCCACACAAGGTTTTCCCAAGAGGCTCTTCCTTGATTAGCCAGCATCCTCCCAGTCCCCCAGCCTGCAGGCTGAACATTATGTTGAACAAGAATCTGTACGTCTAAAGCCTGTAGAAAAAACATGTATAATATATATAAAATGCAGTCTTTTCCTTCTGATCTGTCAGATAACTAAACCGCTCATCCAGGCACTCAAGGTCTTCCTCCTTTTCTTGGGCTTTAATCAACAAAATTTGACTTTGAGAAGTATTGCTGAAGGATCATAAGCAATGCTCATCTCCCCTGCATACTGCCTTGCCATTTTAACCCTTTCTTGCTATTTAATTCATGTAAAAAAGCCCAAACTGCTTCTCCATAATTTTAGTAACCTTCTTAGCCTGTTTTCTCATCATCATTTTTTAACAGTGTTTAAGAGCCAGATGCCCGCCTCTGGTCGACCAGTGACTTTGTCCTCCATCACCAACAGAGCAATTTCACAGAGGTAGACCTGACAGATCAATCCATCCGATCTATTTTAGACATTCGTCTTTGGATGAGATGAAGTGTGTCCTAAAACTGTCTGGACAGCGTTCCAATAATTACAAATAAGGCAAACGTGGGGCACAGGGAAGCTGCTCACACTCTGCCCTTTCCCCATTAAATCACTACCAGGAATTTTTTCACCACTAATAATTCTTGTGGCTCTTTTTCTATACCTCCTGCAGATTTTCAAAAGACCTTTTAGAGACTGAAAACTAGGACCAGATACAGAATTTGAGTATTACTGTCATTAATGCTGTGCAAGGAGAAAAATGTTTCTTTTATAAATACCACCAGTCAAGGATTAAATTCGCCCTCCCTCCTCTGCCTGCAACAGTGCACTGGTAAATTAAAAGTTCTGTATCCAGTCTGATTCCTAACACTTTTGCAGAGCTGCTGCTTTTCTGGATGGAGTCTCCCATGTGACGATGTCCAGAAAACTTGTCACTGAGAAATCTGACTGCATTCAGCCACACCCTGCATACCTACCTTTGGTTTTACTCATCAAAACGAAAGAAATCATTCTTTGACTGCTTACTTATTAAATCTCACAATGACAGACTGAAAAACAGCATAATTGGCTTTTTTCTTTTAAGCTTCTATCTTGCAAATGAAACTGTTAAACGATGTCTGGTCTAGGCTCAGTCCTGGAGCATCTTGATTCCCAGTTTATTTCCCACAGACATCTACTTGTTTATATTCACAGTCAGCTGCTGCTCCATCCACCCGGCGTGCTTTTGCTGATGTGCTGTAATGGTTTTCCCAACAAGAAAGCTCTATTGTGCAGAGCCACAAGCTGACAGGCAGAATTAGGAGACCTGTGTCAGGCTCAGCACAGGACCAGTGACAGATGCAGAAAGAAAGGCTGTGGGATTTGCTCTATATTTGTGTGACAGCCCATGGTTCATCTGTTTTTTGTGTCAGCCAAGAGTAGCTAGGAGGCATGAATGGCTGTGAAACCCATCTCCCTCCACTTCATCCTGTCAGAGCTGATGATGCAGCTCACAGCCCAGCAGCCACAGGGTTCAAGGACAAAAGCTAAAGGACACATAGGAAAGAAGATGAAGTTCGACAGGTTATACACACAAGAAAGAATTTCAGCTTTGGATTCTCACCTTTACTTACGGCAGTGACCACATGTGATTATACAAAACATGATGACCTCACCAGCCTCCTTAGCCTTGTCAGGAGGCTGCATTTCATACAGTCCCACACTGTCACCCCTACAGAAAGGGGGAAGAACCGCAGGGTGAAAGACAAGATCCCTCAGCAGTGATGGCTCCCACAGCAGCCAGGGACACGACGCACTCAAATGGAAATTCCACTGTGCAAGGTATTTATTGACATGCCACAACCAAACCGAAGTCCTGTGATCCCTGTGCCAGGGAGGTTACACAGAGTTACATCTTGAAACACTTAAGCAGAACTTAAGTGTACAGTTTAAAGAGAAGCACATATGAGCTTTGGGTAAAGCTCCTTGCTGTTCAGTGCCAGCCTGATGCCGCTGTCATCCAAGACAGGAGGTGAAATGCCCATGGACCCCCTGGAGCAGAGTCTGAAGCTACCCCCCTGCCATGGTCCTTCCCCTCCTTCCCTCGGGTTTACATATCCCACATCATTTTCTCTTGGCAAGTGTTATACAGATTACCACAGCTGAACAGTTGGTTATTCGTCTGGCTGGTTCATGACAATAAGATGTTTTTTATCAGATCAGCTGTGGGAAGCTCTTTAAAGGCTCTTTACAGAAAGCAGCTACATGAATTCATGAAGACAGAAAAGCTCAAAGCACAGTGATAAAAGGTATTTTAACAGATCCATTCATACTAATATAGGAGATACTGTGTGCTGAAAACAGGGAAATATAATACATTTCTAACATGATAGGTCAGAAGATTTAATTACTAACTTTGCTTTGAACCTGACAGTTATTAGTAATCTACTAACTCCTGGATGCACTTGCAAAAGAAGCCTTGTCATTTTAGATTTGTAAGAAGAGGTGGTCTTTACTTACATTTAACTACCAGGTTTACTATAACATGTTCAATAGAAAAGCACACACAGTTAAGTCTCCAGGAGAAGACAACTACCCCCCCTCCCCACACACACACGTGCTCATTAAAAAGCTAGAATATATATTTATTTTTCCCTCCACTGTAGAACAAACAGTCAAAATCTACTGTTAACAAAACAAAATCAGCATTTCATATTTATCTTGCTGGAGAAGGTAATCCTTCCAGATGATCTTCAAATGCAGTAAAGTTAATGAAGTATTGCATGGATTCCTATAAAAAGGGAGATGCAGGCATGTCATATGACTTTGAACAGTCTTAATACCGTGTAGGAAAAAATGCTTTTTCCACACAGCTTGCTAGTCCAGTTTCTTAAGGAGAAATATTAAAATAATTTGACTATGACTTGGATGGAAGTGCCAAATGGTATAAAAAAAAAAGAGAATTTTGGAAAATTTCTATCCATCCCTCAGACATGTATGAGAACATAAATTCATTTTTTGAATTCCTCCATTTGCAAATATTTTTTAAAGCTATCATTCACTGGAAGTACTAGAGAGAAATTAAACAGGAGTCTAAGGGCAGGTTCAGCCTGACCTAGAATTCCACACAGATTTAATCTGACCTCATTTTGACAGTCAGTCACAAAGGGACCAGAGAAGTTGCTGCTCATCTCAGATACTTTGAAACACAAAGTATTTGACTGGAAAAACGTAGTATTGTTTTTATGAAGGCAATTTTCATTTTAATTTTAAATGCCCTACATTCACATTCCTGCAGTCCTGAAGCACCTACGTTCCTGCTTGAAACTTGAGCACACAAGAGATTGACTTGGTGAAGAGAAATACACAGGGCAACTCTTTTCTGGACACAAAATGTGCGTCTAACACGTGACAGAGGTATAGAAGTTGAGAGGTACAACTGCATTTTGTATAGCCTACAGCCAGATGGACAGGCTTGGCAATGGTTTCGTCACTGCTGACTGGCAGTGAGCTACACAGCCAAAACAAAGGCAAAATAGGAGGCAAGAAGAAATTTATATAATGGCCTTATCCCAAAGCATACAGTCCCTATATCCCCAGAACTTTGTGGGGGTATTCTCCCTATACCTGTTGGATTACAGCTGTACAGAGACTGCCAGTGCTTTGCCCCTGTATCCTGGGTTGTATCAGCATGTTTAGCAAAGGCGCTGTATCAGTTGAGAGAGGACTATGGTCCTTTGATGGAAAAAGGAATTAGATATGTGATTTATCTTCCGTTTTCTGCCTCAAGTTTCCCATGTAGCCTCAAAACCAAGCCAACCAACCAACACCCCTCTATACACCCAGAGGAACACAGGGAGAGAACATAAAAGAAGACAGGAATGATCCAAACAAGAATTGTCAGGAAGGAAGATACAGCTCTACACAGGACACACAGCTCCTTCTCTGGGTAGTCATTTCTAGCATGGCGCGCAATGCTGTAATTCATAACACAACAGTAGTCAAAGGCCCCCCCATTCAGCCTGGTTCCCTCCATGGCTAACACCAGACAATCCTTCGAGAACATTCTGAAATAACTCACATCTTTCCTGTCATACTGTACTGCTCACTCATTTACAGACACACCAAGTCTTTACACATCAAGAGTTCATACACTTTCAAGATGTACTATCAGATGCCCGATGCTCTTGTTCGTTTTGAGACAGATTGCCCTGAAGACACTCTCTCTGCATTTGCGTGCTTTGCATACGTGGTACTTCCCCAGAATAGATAACATCCGCCAAAGCACACTGCATTGAGAGGAAAACCGCTATGTTTACATTATTCTTTTCTGAGGAACTCGTATCTTATTTTCTTTGACAGTTCCATTATATTACTTAACTGTTAACATCCATAGGAAATGTCAACATTCAAAAACGGCAAGTATTTTTGGAAATGGTTTATGCAAAGTATCCCTATTTCAAAATATCTTCATTTCCTTGTTTCAGTGTACTGAATGGCTGCTAAGTAGGAAGAAAAAAATGGAACTGAAGGAGGTTTTTGTATTATTATTATGAAACGTAACTGTTGTTTTAGAGAAATATGAGAACAGTATATTCAGAAAAAAGTTCTCAGGCAAATCAGGGAATCTTTTCTGATCCCTGCAGACTTCCCAGCACTGTAGGTATACATTAGTTTTAAATGGCAGGAGCCACCTCAATTAAATAGAAAGTCAATCTGGTACTTAGACTCCCTAAGCATATAATGATGCAATCACAGAAAATACTGTTATTATGAAGCCCTCTTGAGCATTTCTAAATGCATCAAAACATGATGTGCTTATATCTCATGTATGGACATCTTATTTTTTAATACATACCAAATAGGAACATAAGTCTTAAATTATTTCTTATTGTCATGTTACTGCATTTACTATTTTCAAGGACTAGAATTCTGCATATTTTTACTGAATTGAAATAATCAAAGCTCTGACTTACATCTGGGAGGGATCTCATTGAGGAACCTCTGATTTTCTCCCATTCAAGCACTGGGATGTTTGGACAGCAGACACAAAAACTTTTGCTGACATGAAACACCTAAGCTCAGGTCTACAGCTTCTATAAAGAACATTTCCCACACATTTCTTGGAAGACCTACTTGCTGACGATCAGATACTAACCTCCTGCAGCCTTTCAGCAACTTTAAAGAGCGCAGATACCTCCTGTCTTCCCAATCATCACCTCCAAATACCTGTTTAGAGGCAGGCTGTTCACTTTTAACTTCATATAGTTCCATTACGCGGCCTGCTATGTGAAGGAATGGGCCACTTTGACCTGCTAACCGTTTTATACGGGCTTTGCAGTAATGCAAGCAGTCACACAGGGAAAAGACAGTGCTGCTGTTTCTGAAGCAATAAAATTGTACTTTAAGGAAAGGTTATTTTCTTTGTTTCCTTCAGACTTTCTCCCTCCCCCCTCCCAAGATTAATAACTTTTTAGCATAATTGGCCAACAGTAAAGAAACAAAAACCAAAGTCCATAAAACATTTATCAGAAATCTTTAAACTAGGAAAGATCTAGACCTTGCCATAACCTGACAGATTTCTACTGTCTTTCATTTAAGAAGATTTTTTTTTTTTTGGAGAACAAGAATTTCTTCTCTTTCATATCAAACTCCAGATACTGCAAATTCTTCAAAACCTCCATAACCAGTAGGGCTGGACAATTCCCATGTCACCCATGTTAAGGGAATCATACGAAAGCTCCCTTGGTATTGAGAAGACAAAAGGATTTTTCATGTTAGTTCAGGTGACTTTGATAGGACATCCTGATGTGCACATCTACATATTGTTTTACCCTGGCATTCTCCAAGTTGTGATTTTAGTAACACTCTGTCCACTGTAAAACAAAACTGTTTTGTTGAGTATTTTGGGTTTTGAATTTCCCCCCTCCCCCCCCAAAAAATAGCACCATCTTTGTCCTTCTTCCACAGTTCGAGATCAGAATTAGTTGATACCACAGCGAGAAATAATGCAGTTATTTCAATGAAAAGAACAGCCCAGTCTCAAGGGGTGAGAAATGAAGCTGTATGAGAAAATATACTAAGGTGAGAGGAAAAAGTAGAGATCCTGAATGACCCTGCTGCCCTTCTAGCGATCCATCCTGAAGCTGCCACTAGCGGCAGTGCTGCCTGCCAGAAAAATGGTACATCGCTATTATTAGCATGATGAGGAGACATGATGGTTTCACTCTTATATTGGCAGCTCTGTTGAATCATCCCATCCAAAAGCAACGATCCCTGTTAATGAAAGTAACAAGGACGGGCATGTGTTGATCTGGAGGCCGGTACAGTAGAATCATGGTGGACAGGAAAACAAAATTGAACCAAAGAAACCCCCAAAACATGCAGACCTTTCAGACAAGAGAAAACAAATCAGTGTTCTTCTCAAGAAAGAGCGGTACCTGAAAACACAGTTATGTGTAACTATAATAAAGCTTCATAGCAGTAGTCTAAATTGAAAGGCAGGGAACACAGTCATGAACTTTATATTTCATTCAAATCTGTGAACTTCAGCTGTTTAAGGAGCTAATGGAAATGCGAAGCGACTGGTGAAAATATTTAGCTCTAACTGACAGTTTGCTAAAAAGACTATCACACTCTTTGGATTTATGAGTCGTCTAAGGATTTGTCATAACTTGATTTTAAGCTAAATATCTAACTTCAGCTGAAGCTAGAACTACATTGCTGCTCCCTCTGAAGTGAGATTTTTCAAAGGCAATGTCAACCAGGAAAAAAAAGACATGAGAGAAGTGGGTTATCACCCTCTTAATGTCTCTTCACAGATGCAAAGGGGACAGAAAACCAAGAAGGAACTATGCATTTCAACCCTCAATAACAGTCACCGGTAAAATATCGGAGAATGGATTTTCAGACTTAAAACCATCCAAAGTACGTGGCCAACGCTGCTGCTCCATGGGACATCACATCATGGAAGAAAGGAGATAAATATGGGAGGTTACATATTCTGAACACCACCACAGCTGATGCCCAGTGACAGCAGTGATTTGATGTGAGACAAGCTCCGGTGGCGTTTGTTCAGGCAAGGAGCGGAGGTGAGAGAATGCAGCAGAGAAAGAGATGAACTCACGCTGTGGAGAACAGCTCCCTCGGAGCTGCACGGATCCAAAGTACAGGGAGCAACCGAACAGACACACCAGAGCCAACAACAGCATGGACAGGTGCCAGGGTCAGCAGCACTGTTCAGTGCAAGCCTCACACAGCACAAATGTACCTAGCATAACCTTTCCCAAGGCCAGGGACTGCCACATCACAAGATAAAGAAAAACAAACTAGCTCGGAGCCTTGAGATAAACTTACACCCTGCAGGCGAGTATGAATGGATGAAAATTCATGAACTTACAAGGCTTTTAACTGCTTACCATCAGAGTTGCAGATGAGACAATACACACTGCACCCTTAGGAAGTGGTCAGTGTCAACGTGTGTGGCAACTACAAAGTTCACCACCATGTTGTGCTTAACAGCCTCTACGGATTTCACCTCTCGGTGATTAATAGGAAGAGTTGCCTGGTCTGTTTTACCTGCAGCTTACTTGAGGCACAAAGGCTATGACCCCAGCTTGGTCTTAGGAGCAAGTCAGAGCCAAGCAGGCTGCAGGTCTGGTCCAGAGGATGAGCTGAGACCAAACCTCAAGATGCAGTGGGCACCACCAACTTGTCTGAGCTGGCACATACGTTCTGCAGCCTTGACTGTGGTTATCCTAGGTTCCCCAGCTTTCCAGCTGCAGCGAGGGAAACAGAGTGTATGTCATCACTACATCTTTGCTAGAAAGTTACACACACAATTAGAAAACAATAATTGACACAAGTATAATGTAGTAATTTAAAGGAGAGAAATGTCATCTGCAAACCTTTCAAAAATCGAAGATGTCAACAATTATCAGAAGTACAAAGAGCATCAAGAAAAAAATTAGAAAGCTTTTATTAAAGTTGTGGGTTGTTTGACTTTTTTTGGTTTTGTTTTGGTTTTTTTTCTTTTTTTTTTTAATTTAAATATAGACTGCCTCTCCACAAATCCAATGCATCTTACACATATCTTCAACATGTACATTTGGTCAGCACTTTTTCCACAAAAGTAGGAATGGATGGTACACATCAAAGGTAGAAGTAATGCATAATCAATCTAAAGAAAGCAGGTGTAGGTGTTTTATCCTCCAGGCTCCAAATGCATGACAAGAAATAAATTATACATGAAGGAAGATGATGGTACAGCATTAACCAAATCGGCACGAAGAAACAAACAGAAGACCGTAAGACGTATTCAAGGGTTACCAGTGTGCAAAAGTAATCAGCTAACTGAAAGGGTCACACAGGGTATGTTTATGCAAAACAAATACAGAGGAAAAATACAGAAATAAGACTGAACTGTTTCAGCTTGTGTCCTGTCAGGTAACATGCTCCATTCAAGGAACAATCTTTATACAAGACAACTACAAGAATCCCAAAAGTTTCTGGGTGCCTAAAGAATTGCTATTACAAGACAAAATTAATAAAAGGAAAAAAGAGTTAAAATAATTATTTTAATAGAAGAGAATTCACACAAGCAGAACATTATTATGATGTATGAAGAACAAAATCAGAATATAACATTTAAAAAAAACACAAAGAGCCTTTCCTTTCTCATCTTGCACTTTCTGCAGTATTATAAAGCTATTTGGGGCTAAAGACTAAACACTTGCTCTTTCTCCATATTCAAAATTGTTACAAAAATATCCAAAGAAGAAGTAACAGTCTAATTTGAGATAGGGTCAAAAAAAAAATAGGAGCACAATATAAGTTGCTTCATAAGTAACTCAACCAGTAAAATCCAGTTTCCTAGGAAAGTGTGTCAAAGTTGTAGGAAGAGTTCAGACTGCAATCCCTCCTTCAGCAGGCATCTTTCCATCTGCCTAGGCTGCCTACTGCCAGAAAACTTGTAGGTTTATTGGAGATAAGCTTCTAGCCCTCTCAAACGCAACAGTAATTGGTCAAAAGAATTAGAAGTTATTAAGAGCGAGAGAGAAGACAGACGTTCACAGAGTTGGATGTAATCCCTATTTTCTCAGAAAACCAGGCTAAAAATATATATACACTGGTTGCAAATAGCTTGGTCTTGAATTTGCTGTCGCTGTTACAAGATTGCACTGGATATACAAGCCTGACCACGCAAGTCACAGAGCATCACTCTCATTCCATCTGGATGGATATATTGCTTAACACGGGTATAGAGAGATGAAGGGGAAATCATTTCCTTAAGCAGTAATAGAAGGACAACCAGAGTTAAGTAACATTCATTTTCTACCTAGGAGGACATAAACATTGTCTAAAGCATCTGGCCCAGAAAAATACAATTGCCTTAAGCAATATGGCATGACCCCTCCTGTCGCCCCAGGGAGGAGGCAACATTTGGGCAGGGAGTGGGCTCTGCGCACCCAGGCCACCACAGCTACGCTGCGTGGTCACTGTGGGTGGGCAGACCTACCCAAAAACAGAGTTGTGGATTCCTACTGGGAGGGCCTGATACCACGTAACACCCCTGAGTACCTTGCAACAGCTAGGCGTTTCCCAAAAGTCCTTCAAGCAAGAGTATCTGACCATACCGCAGGCTCAGGGCTACAGCAGATCCCCCACTCCGAGTTCTCACTGCATGTGTAGCTTCAGCAGTCATCTAGCAGGCTCATTTACGGTAAGAACAGAAAGACGCATCTGCCAGAAAGATCCTTTCAAATACCACAAAAAGAGAATTGGTCCCAGGTTCCTCATAGGATCATGGAATAGTCTGAGTTGGAAGAAGACCTTTAAAGATCATCTAGTCCAACTCCCCTGCCATCGGAAGTGTCCAAGGTCAAGCTGAATGAGGTTTAGAGCAACTTGATCTAGTGAAAGATGCTCTTGGCCGTCTTGGACTAGATGATCTTTGAAGGCCCCTTCCAACCCAAACCATCCTGTGATTCTATGACCAGTGATAACTTGGCTTCCTCACCACTTCTGCTGCCCCACCAGTAACAGGCTGCATAGGTCTGCCACAGCTTGTGCCCACCAACAACCTGCAACAGGAGGAGGCTACTCTGAGTCTGTGTTGCTCCACAAAATGAGAACTTCATTATCAGCATACCCAAATTTGGGGATTATGCTCAAGGACAATGTGCTGAGAAAAAAGAAAGACACCAGAAGTCATAATAACAAGCGCTTCAGGAAAGCCAGCAGAGGTGGGACAGCATGCAGCCACTTTTAACAGTTCTGCCAGATCTGCCCCCTACCAGACATTGTTTAGAAAAATTCAAGGGTAAAAAAAATATTTTATATATAACATTATACAACTTATAATTTTTACATTTAACATTTTATATACATATATATACACACATATATACAACTATATATAAAAGTAGATCAACATCTGTGAGATGAAGAAATCTGCACACGGTTCCCTCTCTATAGATCCTCACCAGCAACAAAACATGAAGCAGACTGTCTGGTAAACAGCAATAGCAGAAATAATACACATAGGAAGAAGCTGATCATGTAACAGATTACGGTGGGCCAATAATGGATTGTTGCCTTAATATATTTTCCTAAATTCACCTTCATATTCCTCACTAGCTAAATATAAGAGTCACCCACAAGGCCTGGACATGTGCAACAGTTGTCAGGTATTATGCAATTCTTATGCTGCATATGACCCATTTACTAGAGGCTGGAGTAGAGATGAAGGCTGTTGAAACTTTTTCCAAGAACCACAGTGATAGCTTTCACAGATCATGGTTCATAGCGGAGTCCTACGATAACGGAAAATAACCCCAATACTCCAGAAACAGTAAAATTTCCAAGTGAAAGTCAAGAGTAAATACAAAGACTCCAAAACTTTAGAACCTTGCAGTTCACAAGCAGAGAGCAGTGATCAGTGCAAACAGAGCCGCACATTTGTATGTAGTGAAAAAATTATGCCTGAACCTGATAAGTTAGAATCTGCTGTTTTCCAAACAGCCTGCAAGACTCATCTTCACTCCTAAGTATTTCTGATGATCCTTTGGATATCCTACAGTAGAAAAAGATTATATTAAGTAAGCTTTATTCTATTTCTTCAATCATAAGTCATTTCCATTCAATACAAACAGGACATAGCTGTATTAAACTGTCATAGTGGTACACGGAGGATAACAGCAGCAAAGACACGCTGGTTCACTTTCTCTGTTCCTCATTTTCTTCAGTCTTTTTGAGAAAGGACACTTACGGTGTCACCACCATAAACGGCACCATCAGCAAACAATCAAGCTATTTGAAAACTGATTTTGTACCAGCACTGCCAGCTCCAGTATTCACTGACCACATATGCAGAAAAACTGTAAGGATTTCTGATCTGGTTTGATTATGAAATAGAAAAATCATTCCCATCACTGTGCAGCAGGCAGCCAGAAGAGCAAGTGTATTTTCAACAGCTCCTCCGAGCAATCAGAAGTGAAAAATAGAAATGATCATTACGATCTTTTTGTCTGATCTCCTTCAAAAGGTCAGGGAAAGATGAATATTATGAGCTAGCTCATTTTTGCAAAGCAGAACAGAAAAGGATCCTGTCTTATAAAAAGAACAGCTGACCACAGCCTAAGTTAGACACAGCAGAATTGCTAAACCATTCAAACTGAGTGGTGGGTTGGTTTGTAATTGTTTTCCATTTCCTTTTTGTAACTCAAGATGCAAAAAGGAGTACAGTTAAAAGCAAATCTCCTGATCAAACCATAGACTACTAACTCAACTGCCTAACTATTAATACTACTTCACAGGAAACACGGTGATAAATGGAACAGGTTCTGATTCCCCTGCTACATCAGGTCCCTAGGAAAGATCAAGCTGTGGGATGATCAGAGTTGTTATCTTTCCCTGAATCAGCGCTGGGAGGGCAAACAACAGTTTTCTGCCAGCCTATGAGAGCATTCTTGTAAATACGGCAGATACACTGAAGCCATTCATACCCCCGGTATGGCACTGCAGCCAAAACTCATGGTTAAGACAGCAGCCTTGTCCTTTGGCTTAACTGAAAGGAAAGTTGTCAGAAGTTATAAAAAAAAAGTGACAAAGACTTGGAATGTAGTACTGGAAAAAATGTTAGAAACAAAAGTGGTTAAGTAAACATATAGGGTTTTTTTCCCAAAAATTATTGCCTTAAAATACTGAAATACGCAAAAATGAGACTGTAAGCAAAGGTCACTTATAACACTATGCTTCAAGGGCAAAAATCTACAATAACTGTTTGCAGACGATAAACACAGGATTTCATCTAGCAACTCCTAGAATAGGAATCAGGGCGACTTAGAAAGGAGGAAAATCGACTCTTTGTTTTATCTAAAGGATGGCTCATTCAAAGTAGTTATATCAGACAAACATCCGTCCTTGTACTCATATTTCAATCACAGATGGTTTCTTCCCCCCATGAGCAATATACAGATTGCACAAGAGGATAACGAGACACGACGGCCAGGGAAAGGAGGGGTAAAGGAATAAAACTTCATCCTGGGGAAAAAAAAAAAATAAAAATCCTGTCTTTTCCAAGTAGCTTGTAAGCAAAAGCAAAGATT